>NW_010105461.1:1189-71293 GCF_000699245.1 Pterocles gutturalis | reverse complement strand
AGCAACCTGGGCTAGTGGGAGGTGTCCCTGCCCATGGCAGGGGCATTGGAGCTCGATGATCTTTAAGGTCCCTTCCAACCCAAACCATTCTATGATTCTATGATTCTGTGAAATATGTTTTCTTGTACATGTTCTGAAAATGTTGAGTTTAGGCAACTATACTTGTCCCTCCTGTCTAATGCTGCTCATATTTATGGAACAGTCTACCTAAAGTGCTTAATATAGTCAGTCATGGTCACTGGAAAACAGATCTTATCTGGCATGGTAGACAAGCTTTTTGTAATGGCTACTCAGCTGAGTAGAGTCCATGTTGGAGTAATGCAACATCTCCAGAAGGTTTAATCCCAATCAACAGTGGATGCAGAATGGACTCCAGCTGAGCCATGAAGCAACCAGGAGCTCAGGGACAGGTGGGCCAAGGCAGTTATGGGCAAGGAGGGACCATTGCTCCACTGCTTGGAGCAGACCATTAGCAGGAGGCCTAAATTTATGGTCCCTCTCACAAGGCCTGTTTCTGCTTCTTCTGCAGTGAAATTTGAATGTGAAATGCACAGAAAGACCAGCAAGGACCACAAGGCCAGGCCTGCCCAGAAGACCAATTCTAGATGAACTAGACATTTATTTTTGGTGGGGGTGGATTCTAGTCCCATGTTTCATCTTTTATCATTCTAGCTATAGTGTTTTAGGAAGCTAATATACCAGCCTAAAACTATTTAACAGTATCCTATTGGGCCAAAAAGGAGAAGAGAAACTTTGTATCTTCTACATTTCAAAAAAAACCACATTTTATATTTTCAGGCATAAATTGTACTTCTTATGTAGACGGTAAAGTTTTTCAAAACTACATTCCTTTGAAGTGTTAGCCATCTGTGAAAAAGCAAGATGAAACGACCTACTGTTATGTGGGGTGTGGGGTACTCAACATCACAGAGGAAGTCAGTGGAACAGGACAATAAAACAATATTTAAAAAAAAAAAAAAGAGCGACAGAGGGATTTCTTAGAGCCAGTCAACTATATTTCCTACCTGATACGTAAAAGAAAATAGGAGGAAAAATAGTGTTTTCCAGGACTGGATGGAGAATGAAAGGTACAACCTTTACACAGGTTTTAAGAATCCTTTGCTATATTTACTTTAATGTTACACTGCAATAAATGTCTGTAGCCATTTTTTGCTTTTGGAAAAAGTTTCAGTTAAAGGTATAGCACATTATAGATCTTGCCTAAGTTGTTATTGTGCTGCTAATGTCATATTGCTACTTTACGTTAATTTCTTAGATCAGCAGTAGTCTAGACTAGCAGTTAAACTACATCATGAAACTGGGTGGTTCTATGGACAGAAGGTACACTGCAAATTCAGATGATTCTGTCATTCCAGAATGACAGATGCCAATGAAATGCCAAGTGTCTACTTGCCTGATTTTTTTCTGTGTAGTTTTCAAAAGTAGCTGCTTCTGGACTGCATATTACCAATGGAAACAATGGCAAAAGCCCTGAACCTTGCAGTTTCTCCCACTTTTGAGAGAATGTGAGGCTCAGGGTTTCACATAATATGGCTTGTCCTGGTGACAAATCCATGTCCACACAGACAGTGGAGGAAAAGTCTTTTTACCTCCTTTACCAAAAGCAAAAACTTTACCACACACGTATCTGTATTTTTATTTAGGAAAAAATGAAGTAGGCCACTGTACAGAGATCTATAAGCACATAAATGGAATAACGATTCACTATTACAATAAGGGAACAAGGAGCACACAGTGGAACTAGCAGCAATTTGAAAATAACCAATATAAACACCTTTTTCACATGACACCTGATGAAATTGTGGGACTTATCGCTAAAGGCTGTTTTAGAGGCCAAAGTTTTAAAGATGAATTAGACAAATTCATGCAGGATAGGTGGTATCAGTACCTGTTAAACACAATGACCTGGATGCAACCAATGGCCCAGGAAATCCTTAAACTATGTACAGATTGAGTAATAATCTGTGGAAAGGATCCTTCTCTACCTTATCCTGCTTCTTTAGCATCCCCTATTGGCCACCACTAAAGATGAGATTCTGGGAAAGAGGCTTTTGATGTAACTCATTTTGTCAGTTCTTAAAAATAAGTGATACGTAATGACAGAAATCTATTTGCTCTTTAGGGTATTGCTAGCACTGCTGCTCTGAGCACACATTTTTTTCAGTGTAGTTCTGCACGTTTAGTAGCAGAGCCAGTTTTCAAAATTAATCCAATGTGTGTTCCCCTCCAGATTAAAAAATGCTTGTATAATATTTGCTTTACCTATAAAACAAAACAAAACAAAACAAAAAAAAAAAAAAAAAAAAAAAAAAAAAAAAAAAAAAAAAAAAAGAAAGAAATCGTCTGCAGCTGTGATTCAGCAAAAATGTATTTCCAGACTTTTTTTGCATTTCACTGTAGATAGTCTTGGACCGAAGATGATATGCAGTGGTATTTTCCAGACATGCTTCAGCTATGGCTAAAACACTATTATAGGAACTTTGTTTCCAGTGTTACTCATTTTGGAGTCCCCACCTCCTACCTTTCTCCACCTGCACTGTTCTCAGGACTTCCAGGATTCTTATTTCTGCAGTAGAAAGCTTAGTATGATGATAATAATAATAATTTTTATGTATCTGGCATAAAAACAGTAGCAGATAAGGTGAAATTACTTTATCTAGGGAAATTGTTGTTGCAGCAATTGCCATTGTTGTGTGCATTTGACATATGGCATCCATCCTGGTAAGTTCATACAAAGAAAACTCCCGAATTCCTTTACTTCACAGAATGTTAGAGATTGGAAGGGACCTTGAAAGATCATCTAGTCCCCAGTATATAGAGAATCACAAGAGCAGTGCCAATCTTAGTCCTGCATCCTGTCCGCAACAGTGCCAAGTGCTTAAGAAATAAAAAAGATATTAAAAAAAAATTTAAAAGGGATCTAATTTATTCTAACTTCTGATAATTCATTATTTTTCTTATACTGTAACAGAAGAAAATGATTAAAAAGAAAATAAAATATATTTTAAAAAAAGCAAACCTATGATTTTCTGTGTCTTTTTTGATTCGTTGTGTGGTGGGCTTTTTACATACTTCTAGATACATCTACATTGGAATCTTATTTGAAAGCAGTGGTGCAGTTTAGAAGCAGCCTCAGCATGCCTTACTGTTTAGTCTTTTGTTTGATGAGTAGTTTTAATGAGCACAAACAAAGTTTCTGTTGGTGGAGACTTAACTGGAAGCCCAATTCTAGATTTGTACCAAATGTACACCAAATGCTGCCAAAACAAGAGAAGAGATGCAAAGGTGGAAAAAGTGATTGGCCATCTGAAAAGATTCAAACCAGGAGAGTGATCTAGTGAATCAGGCAAAAATTGAATACAAATTAACCTTTTTTCCCCAAACTGCACGTAATGTAGGGGTCTGTGCAGCCACTGGTGTACTGATTTCCTTCTAATGAATAGCTACTGTAGTTTACTTATTTGAGATAATTTGATTGATACCATACATTCATATGCTTTCATTATGGCTGTCATTTTCACAAGTACAATACAGAAATGTTTTCACAATCAATGTAGTATTACTATTGAAAGCTTTACACTAGAATATGGAACATAATACTGCAGGACAGATGATAGTGCTGACTCATGCTCTCACCAACACTTTGTCTGGGTTCAGTATCACAGAATTTACAAGTGCTGTCTCCAAGTCTAAGGGCTGAATCCAGCTGCTGAGACACTGGTGCCCAGTGAAGCTTCATACTCCTCGACATATCTCAGTTTCCAGCTCCCATTCAGAAGGCCAGTCACATATACTTACCTACTAGGGGCATGCAGCTGGTTTAGATACCTTAGAGCATCTCAGAGTGCCCTTAGATACTAAACTTTTAAGGCAATTCAATTAATATCACACTTCTGTGAGACACTCAGTCTGGATTTAAGGTACCAGAAGGCTGTGTGCCATGAGTACACGACATAGAGCTGTGACCTAGTTCAACTCTACCATTGCACCGTCGCTAATGGAAAAAAATATATGGAGGTCCTAGCACAATCTACTTAGGATCAGATATGATCCAGTCACTACAGATTTATACCAAAACAGATATTATCTGTCTTCTTATAAACATAAATCTTGAATAAATATTGCTTTGTATATTCTGGTTAATGTAGCAGAAGTGAGATTTCATGCTCATACCAGTTTCGGATTACCAGTGCATGGATTTTTATTTTGTAGCCCAGAAAGTCAGCACTAAAAATAATGTAACTTCCCATTCACTTTCACCATCAGAGAACCTATTTTCAAGCATAATTCAGCCCATTTTGACCATACTTGTCTCGATAAAAAGATAACATTCCTCATTGACCCAAACTATCCTGCTATAGTTGCAATTTTGAGAAGAAAAAACATTAATTAATTTCTTCACTGCTGTCAAAGAGGGAGACAGAGGCTGATAACGGCACAGACCTCACTGGTCTGGTAGTTACAATAAAGCTTTCTTCAAGTGTTTTTTTCGCTCTGAATTCATTCATACAATACTCTCTCACACTTTTGGTAAGTCTTAGTACCTAAAGTTTTACACCAGAGTGTCCCAGATATATGTAGAAATATCTTCTCAGAAACAATCATGTTTCAAGTATCAGGTGCAAATCTTCAGTCTGAGCCTGAGAAGAATTTCAGCTGCCAGACAGGTATCAAATCAGTGATTTTGCTTCCATTTGCCAAGAGTTACATCACACAGTACAAGTATATTTAAGCATTGACTTTTTCAGCCTGTCAGGTGCTCCTTGGAATATACTCAGAGGACGAACCTTCCTACCACTGAACATTACCCAAAAAGTAACTTTTATTCAATGAATTCAGATGCTTTCACTAATTGTGAAATATCTGTAAGTAGGCTGCTATTTTATCCAAAATATTGGAAAAGGGAATTATCTGGGTTTTTTTATTTGTTTGTTTGATATTTTTTTTTAATAATAAGTATAAATATTTTTGTTCAGTAGTTTGACCTGTACCTTTGCCTAGATACTACCATGTTATGTGCAGTTATTTGGACAAGACAAATGTTATGCAGCTGAGCTTCCCTGAGATTCTGAAAGTATAAAAGCTTTCAAGGAACACACTCAGCAACTTACAAACGAATTTCCAGAAATATTTTCACATAATGAAATTCTACTCCTACAAGCCAATCTGTGTAAAATGAGACAAAAAATGTATTGATATGGCAGCATCCAGTTTATCTAGAAAGACAAAATTGTACATAATATAAATTGATCTAAGAGGCAAGTTCTTAACCTTAGAATAAGGCGGTGTAGATTTTGGAACTGTTTCTAAGTAGACTGCCTATTGAACCTGACAGTTATGTAGAGTTTGTCTTATTGCTTGATTTTTCTCTTTCTTATTCTACTCTCTTCCATCATTTCTACTTAAACTGCAAGCAATTCATAGCTGATACTTTCTTCCACAACACATGTTGCGTATTTCCTTGCACAGTGAGTCCTTCATCTCTGTCAGCACTCTCTCGGGTAGTCTAATGTATGTAAGAAGACTGAGAGAAGACCAGAATTTTTTGTCAGCCAAACATATCTCTAAAATCCCAATGTTTAACCAAACCAAGTTCTTTCACAGCTTCTGAAGCTCACAACAGCAAAAAGTCTTGACACCTTTGGAGGATGAAATATAAGCACAGTTCCACACATACATTTTCTTCGCTATAGAAAATATGATTTTTCTATTGGCTGGCTCTGTCCACATTCCAAAATTGCGCCTGATATGAGAATTCATAAAGTTTCACCTTGCTCATTACTTCTGGAACTTTTATTTTTCCTGCTCAAAAGTCTCTTGCACTATGAATGAATGCCCTTTGGACTGAATTAATCCCCCGGGTTCTGTCAGGAATTATTACCTCCATCCTGGCTGTTATCCCAGGAGCAGTGCTTGATGACATTGCCGTGTATGCCTTCTCTATGAGTCTGAGCTTTCGCTCTCACTGTCATTTCAACAACTTTTCTGGCAATCACTGCAATCATGAGTTCAAGCTGTTAAGACACCTCCCACCTCCCACGATCTCTGATGGTTTCAGTTTCTTAGGGCAAAGCCTCTGCACTATAATTTCCACAGAAATCTTATCTTTGAGATACCATTAGATATTTATTTTCCAAAGAGGAAATGATATATCAGAACTTCTTCTTACAACTTGATATGAATCATAAATGACCAGTTGTGATGGCACACCTACGCACGGTGTATCAGGGCATACCCTAGTTGTCTTTAAGTCCAAAGCTTAAATGGTAACTGAGAAAAAAAGGTTAGACAAGCAGATGTCTTGTTGAGCTGAGGCATGCTGGCTTTGAGTCTGTCCCTGGGCTGGGACAGAGTGAGACAGAAGGGTAGAGCAGACCAGTATCTTCCTGAAAGGAAAAAAAACTAATGGGGGAATGTTGTAATATGAGTTTATAAAATCACAGCATTTATAGGAATGGCAAACAAGGAATGATTGTTCAATGCTTCCAAACAGCATAAAATAGCAGGTGGCAAGTTCAAAACAAAAAGAAAGAAGCTTTTCACAGAAGAAAAGCTATTCACAGCTTCATAATTAGGCTTTGAACTCTCTTGATACAGAACAATGTGAATGTTAAAGTGAACAAAAAGTGTTCTGAAAACAATGAAATTCATACAGTAAAAATCTACTAAGGGTCACTAAAAAATTAATAAAAATACCCCAACACTTCAGCAAAGTTTTGGAGTCTGGGAGAGTTTCAGAGTAAAGCATGCTTACCCTGTTTGTACACATTTTCTAAACTGTTCTTTCTGGGACCCTCTTGGACATATAATTCTTGACTAGGTAGACCTTTGATGTACAGGAATGTATCCACTTTTAGGTAGAGAATGATAGCTCTTTTAGGAACCTCACAAAGCTGATCTTCAGACACTTGGCACCTGCAGAGCAAGAACTCCATTTTTGCCATTAGTGCAAAGTACATTATGGTTTGTGACAGATCAGGTGAAAAGGTAATGACTCAGGACTGGAGTGCCAATACCCCTCCACTGTGCTCCTGATATTTCCCCTCTGTTATCACAGATTGTCAGATAGATCAGTAAAGTGAAGAGAGGAATGCTAGATAATTTCCTCAGAGTCTTTTTTCCAGTGCAATCATTCTGATTATAGAAAATTAGTGGAGGAATCTCTAACAGTTTGGCTCACTGCACAAAGTGATATGTAGGCCAATTGTCTACTGACCCACAAAGGAAACATTTTCTTGAAAGACTGTAATTGCAACAATGGAAGCTGGGACATTCTTGGCTGTATCTGTTCCTCAAGACTAAAACCATCCAGAAAGCAGTGGAAAGAGAGAGAAAAAAGATGGAGAAATAACCGTGAAAGAAATAATGCAAGCTATGTAACTGCATTTACTGACAACTCAAGTGTCAAAATTGCTAACAATGCCTCCTGATACGTGTACCTATGATATCCGGAGAATAATATAAGCATAGAAGGTTATCAGGTTGGTCAAGCATGACTTGCCCTTGATGAATTCATGCTGACTACTCCCGTTCACGCTCTTGTCTTTCAAGTGCCTGGAAATGGTTTCCAGGATTAGTTGTTCCATTATCTTCCCAGGGATTCAGGTGAGGCTGACTGGCTCGTAGTTCTCTGGGTCCTCTTTCTTGCCCTTTTTAAAGATTGGAGTGACATTTGCTTTCTTCCCATCTTGAGGCACCTGTCCTAGTCACCATGGTTGTTCAAAGATTATTGAGAGTGACCACAAAATTACCTCAGCCAGCTCTCTCAGTACTCATGAATTACCTTTGTTCATGCTTTTCCATGAAGGAGATGCAAACCACCTTACCTCACGGGAGCTTGTTCATGCAGGTAGCCTGTCAGGTAGCCCTCTTCTACACTTTTGAAAATCGTAAAAATCACTCCACATCCTTAGTTAGATTAACAACATATAGTGATGTTGTAACTGGAGCTATAAATGTTCTGAAACTGCATAAACTAATTCACTCTGACTTTGGAGCTCATTGAAAATCTTGAGATTCTTGATCAATATTTGCTGGTGAGTTTTGGGAAAGATGACATTTACTTAGCAACAGTAGTGACTTTATACTGTATACTTTATCTATTGAAAGTACTTGTAACTGTACAATGGTGTTTGCCCTTACAATAATTTCAATATAATGTTGACCATAGAAAATGAGAAAAGCAAGTAGAGAAGATAGTCATACTGTCATAATTTCAGTGCCTTATACCCACAGTATGAGAGTTAAAACAGACTAATATTTCTGTGGCACCCTTATTTAACTTCTTAGTCTATTCCCTGTGTTTGTACTCTTTCATTTCTTTTATAGTCTAATGATTTATGAATTTCATTTATAAATGTAAAAGAACACAGACTTAAAAAGTCAGATTTCTGGGGTATATGGATTATAATGCATACTTTTTTCATAACTTCCATTATCATTAACAGGAATTACAGGACAGACTGTAAAATATATAAACCACTATCTGTATAAAAAGTATGATACATGGAAATAAAAATGGAGATTTTATCCCAGCTATTCCTCTTTCCTTTAACAAAGCTTGTGGACCAGAAATTTAATTATCTTAGTGCTGCTATAGCAGCAATATTCTTGAAGGAAGATGCTTTACCTTTGAAACCTTTTTATGCGACCATATTCCTCTCGTAGGGTTGTGAACACTTTGGAGAAAAGCCATTCTCCTTGCAGTGTATCAAGGCATAACTCACATGTCTGTTGGTGGTCCTTGTCTGGCCCATCATAACTAACACTTTTTAAAAGCTTATAATTTTAGTATGTTTGTATTTAAAATAAGAATTTGTGGGACATAGAGGTGATATCATCCCACATTGTCAGGGACACTTAACTGGAGAGAAATGAAGGTCCTGACCCAGGAAAGGGATTGAGCCATAATCAGATTAGTTAGGCACTGTAAGACCTAAAAATTCTGAATCTACATTTACAGCTTGTAAATGAAATGCTTAGTTTTACTAGAGACAACAGAGAAAAAAATTGTATCTCTGTACCTCAAGGAAAAGTCTGTCCTCTAGAGACTCCTTGCCCTCTTTCTTCAGTTTATCACTGGGTAGTGTGTTTGAGCATGTATCTGACATGAAGTTTCACTCCAGCAGTCACTTGCTGAGTAACAAACTCTGTTCTGAAAGGCAGTGCTGAAGAGGGGAGAAGGAAGCAGAACATGTTTTGCACAATAACCTTGTAGTTCAGGTATTCACTCAAGATAGGAGAGTCCTCAGCTAAATTCCTTTTTTTGAGATATTTCAGACATACTGCTCTTCATCCCAAAAGTCAGTCCTCATCAAGCATCTTTATAACTTATTTTGGAGTTTAATGGCATAGCATAGAACAGCCCAAGTTGGAAGGGACCTCAGAACATGGTCCAACCTTTTGTGGGAAAGGGAACCTAGATGAGATTATCTGGTACTCTGTCCAATCACATATTGAAAACCTCCAGTGATGGGGACTCCACCACGTCCCTAGGGAAGGTTGTTCCAGTGATTTATTGTTCTCACTGTAAAAAAATTTCTTTCTTATATTGAGATGGAAGCTCTCCTGGTGCAAATTGTACCTGTTGCCCTGTGTCCTCTCCATGTGGCTCCTTGTGAAGAGACACTCTGTCCTCTTTGTAGCTGGACTATAAGCACTGGAAAACTGTGATAAGGTCACCCCTGAGGTTTCTCTTCTCTAGGGTAAAATGACCTAACTCCTTCAGTCTTTCCTCACAGTGAAGGTTCTGAGCCCTTTGATCATCTTCATGACCCTCCTTTGGACCCTTTCCAGTCTGTTCATGTCTTTTTTGATTTGTGGGGACTAGAACTGGACACAGTGCTCTGGGCACAGCCTGATATTCCCATCTCCGTCTGTTCAGATAATTGATTTTCAGAAAGAATTAAATATTAACTCTCCATCTAATTGGTTAGGTCTCCCATTTCAAAGGTAGAGATGGGGAACAGCTGTCCCTGTTCCCTAGTGAAGGCTCCAATCAGTAGACCATGTTCTTACTTAGCAGAGGGCCAAAGAATTTTATTCTTTTTCCTTTTTTAAAATGTCACAGCATCAAGAGAAGCTAAAAGCTTTCTTTCTTTCTTTTCTTACCCACTCTTTGCTGTATAACTCTCTTACAAGAATGGGCTGTGTGCGTAGGAGTGCCTTAAGCAGATAAAGACACTGAACTGGAATCTCCCCCTCTTTGTACAAAGTGCAAAGGGTGGATGAAGCAATCTTTTAACAGAAATGAGAAACGTTTTCATCATTTGATAGAAATGTTCAAGAAAAAGGTGAGGACAGCACATCCCAAGCATAGATCAAGGCCACTTTCCAGGTAAACTAGGCACTTTTTTGCCAGGAAGGTGTGGCATTTGAAATCAATCCATTCTTCCCTGTTGTGTCCTTCAGCTGATCCATGTGCAGCCAGGGCTCTCAGTTTGGATTCATTTGCCCATGGCATTACAGAGGTGTGCACAATGTTCATTCTACTCTCTGAGTTGCAGACATTAAAGATAAGTGTTGGAAAACACACTGCAACTAGTAAATCCTTTCATTAATGTAGTTTCAGGAAATAAAAAAATAGTTGTCAGAATGCTTGCGTTCCACTGCAAATCCAAGAGAGTGTTATGTCTGCACTTGCCTTGGAGTTAGAAATTAAACCGAGGTCCCCATTATCCAAAACTATTGATCTAGCCAAAATATTTTTCCACAGAATTTATTTTGTTCTCCTGCCTTGTCAAAACTGATTTTGAAAACTTGGACAGAAATAAAACCAAAGTCTTCTTAGGAGGAATATATTTACAACATCATGTTTTGGACATCAAGGATGTCAGTTCTGATAGTTAATAGTTTCTTACAGCATCCCAGAACAAATTTGGTTCACTCATCCTTCATACACACCTACACACAAAGCACCCTTACAAAATGTGCCTTTTATCTTCTCTGTAATCAAGCCACTGTTATTACAGATAGTTACATTGAGATTGTTTTAAGGAATGAATAAGTTTATGATCATTCACCAAACACTTTTCAAACTGTACTTCCACCAGCTCCAAATTCACTTCACTCATGGATTTTTTTTACACTGATATTTTTCCCTAGATACCTCTAACTATAATCAGTCACTGAAAATTGTCTTTCTCTATGCCTGGAAAATGTTTTATATTCCAGCCATAGTTCTTTTTCCTTGCTAGAGAAAATCCTTCAGCTGATGAAATCTCAGTAATCTACGATCAGAAACCCATTCAGAAGCATCCATGACCACTCTTCCTCTTAAAAAAACCCTATAATCGAGGCACTGCAGAATTTTTTTTTTAATCAAAAGTAAAGAATAACTAGCAAGTATGAAAAATGTGTATTCATGCAATTTTACTAACAGCTCAGTTGTTGTAAATAGAATGCAATAATTTATTTTAATAAGTACTTCTAGCTGATACGCAGTTGTAAAACTAACAAACTACAAAGCATGATAAAATACAAAATAGCAACCTGAAAAACTTTAACAGTTACATTACTGCTCATTTCCAGCAGCTGGTCCAATTAATCTGTTAATGTTTGGCCTTTCAAAATTAAGAGAGAATGCTAAATCAGTTTTACATAATTTCAAATGATAACAGAATTTATTTTTGCTAAAATGAAATTATATAATGGCTAAATGTGAAAGACATAAAAACAAAACCCTTCAAATTACCTTCTCACCTCTGATTTTTGATATTTTCCTGTGACTTAGAAGTTATCCAGTACACGCTGGACTTTGCCAATAGCAAAACTCTCTCTGAACTTCAGAGGCCACAGTAGACCCATAGTTTGTTTCTCTTTCCTGAAGAGCTTTGCAGGAAGGCTATAGCACAGAAAACAGTGGCAAAGCTGATAAAGAAAAACAAGTTGCAAAAGGTGACACACTGTGCAACATGAGAGTCAAGAAAAAAAATCACAATATCCAGTGCTTTAGTCACAGATATCTATATGCATTTGTTTCCTGATGTTCACTCTTTACGTTCACATACTAGAAATTTGACTTTACTCATATTATTCCTCTAATACTTTATCAAAAAACCCCTGAATATTTACCAAGTAAAAGCAAGTAATTTTTTTTTTTTTTAGGCATTAATAAATATCAAGAAGGTTCAAATGTCCAATATTTTTACTCTTTCTGTTAGGACCTTGTTAAAATTCAGAATTACAATTTCACGTGGAAATCAAAACACAAAGGAGAATGGAATCCTAAGCTCTCACGAGCTTCTTCAATAATTGTCTTGTAGATATTTTATCAATGGCCTTTATTGTAATGGTTTATGGTACATTTTACAAGAGGCTTTATGAGTCAGATTTCGAACCCAGATAGGCAAAGGCTGGTAAAATGGCTGTTAAAAAAGGTGGTTTCTTTTGCCTCAAAATTGTGCATCTGCTCACATCATTATACAGCCATTCATAAAAATAAGAAAATTCAAAAGATCAGGGAAGAGAGAAGTGGATTTTCATCCTGAAGTTATTAACTGGACCCTAATTTTCCAAAGTTAGCAGAAAACCTAGGCAACCTTGCGTGGCTACATGACACAGTGCGGTGCAGAAGCAATTCCAGTTCCAGCAGCAATATGGCTGCAGTCACTGAGCAGCAGAGTGTAGCGCTCACTGTACCCTCCTGTGTTCTTTGTAGGCCTTGACCCAGCTCAGCAAGAGCTAGTTCAGCTGTGGTCACGCAGCTCTGTTCCAGCCTGGGTTCTCTGATGGACAGTTCTCAGAAGTTGAGGTAATTAACGGGGGACATGCTTGTGCCAGTGCAGGCGGATCAGAAGTCATCAAATATTCCTTGTGAGCAAACCAGTTTGTACCTCAGCCTCTCAGTTTGAAGGTCACAGAGGAAGTATGTCCTTTAAAAGCAAGGCTGGAGGAGAGACAAGAACTACAGGGAGAATGGAATAAATTACCCAGAGTAATTTATTGTTATCCAAGATCACTGTGATGTGCTTTCCTAGTGCTAACAGCCCAGCATCCACCATTACAGGAATCAATCCAAACAGCCCTGCAACAGGGACCCAGGGGCATTTCTACATATAGAGACTGTAAAAAATGAGGGAGGCATCTGAGTGACAACCCTAGACAGCCAGCTTCTCGCCTACATGGCTTCTCAAATCTCCCATGCACTTGAAATCACAGAATGTTTCAGTTTAAAGGCTTGAAAGTTTTACTGCCATATTAGCTAGTTATTGCTGTTTATACTAGCAAGGACAAAAGAAAACACAACTTTTCACATTAATTCAGCTGAGTCAGACACTTAACATGGAAATTTAAGGCCAGATGTTTGTTTGGCAAAACAGAAGGAGAAACCTGGGCAAGAGTCATCTTGATGTATCTTTAGCTGCATTTTCCATGCTGTTTTGCCAAGTGCTTTAACTGCATGAATATTTGGAAATGTGGAGGTGACAGCCTATTTGCTTATGGGTTTTGCGAAGTAAGTCTGCTATGTTGAAAGTACAAATGCAGCTACAGCAGAGATATGAAAGGAATATGACAGGAGTGACACAGAATGATTAAAAAATGAAAAGGCTCTGGATAAAAACAAAGACAAAACTAGGAACAATACTGAGAAAGAACAGCAAACACACAAAAGCAGATAAAACTATCCTGATAATCTGAAAGAAGTGGCAAACAGACTGACACCTATGTTTACAGGAGGAACTGTGGAGCAGAGAGAAGCTAACTTGGCTTACCAGGAAGAACACCTTCACAAAGCCCGTGTCAGAAGTCCACACTTTCAGCATGAGACTGGGAAAAAAAGTGGAGATCAACTTCATGTTTTCAAAGGCAAGGTCTATTTGTAAGACTTCATATGCCTCCTGTTGTTTTTACCCACTGCTGCTGTGCTTTATTCAAACATTTGGATTTATACAGATTGGGTAAAAATCCTACTGCAGAAAACATCATTATTATGTACCATGGGACTCTGGAAATCCACGTACCAATCTACTTAAAACATTGTTGTTAAATTCAGCTTTTAGAAAAACCTTCAATACTTCCTACCCAATGCCAGTTTTGCAAAAGTAGCTACATTACTGTTGATTTTTCTTGATAATGTGCTATTTCTTCTTTTCTTGACAAGCATACAAATGCACTTAATTCAGTACTCTATATAAGAAAAAAAAAGTTTTAAAAAAGCAAAAGATGCTGTTCTTCAATTTTAGTTTCCACTGGCAAAACACAGGCTTCTCTGACAATAAGTATGGTTTGTTGGTAAACTTATTAGTACACACAGCATTTTTTACATGGAGTTTGTAAGTTGGCACAAGATTGCACAGAATTTATGAAACATTTTATCTGTGACAAGACTTTTTTTTTGTGAAGATATCTATTAAATGGTGAGACATGGACCAGTAGCTAATCAGGTACAAAGACACCTTCACTTCCATTGACTTTGCTGACATCAGGACATCAAGGACAAATACACTTTTTTTCCGGAAGAAAATGAGGTCATTACAACAATCCATTTCTAAATAAGTTAAGCAAATAGTTTTTAAATAGTTATGGGAGGAGTAGAAAAAGGGCTCCTTTTTGAGCAACCAGACAGTTCATGTAGCCTATGCAAAGGTAATTCCCTTGGTGCAAGCCGATGTGTGCCTTCTTCGTCTTTTATTGAGTTTGGCAATTTTGACATCTATGTAACCAAATGAAAATATATGGCAGATCATGTAGTGCTCCTGGAGAGTATTGGTCAGTGAAACCATAGGGCTTTCAATCTCAAACCTGTTTTTCAATTTTGTGAAAAATTCCTAAACTAATTTTGGGTTTCGGAATACTGAAAGAAAGGAATGAGGGAAGAGAGCAGAACTTCATTTTCCAGGTATGGCAGGAGGGTAGTATTTATATCTTTTTTAACAGTCATGACATACACTGGGTCATGTTACCATACAGCTTTATTTAGAGCAAGAATAATTTGGAGCAAGACCCATAACTACCTCATCAAGTCAATAGAGTTGGCCTGTTCTTTCATTAAAACAGCATTCCATTACTTACAAAGGGCACTACAATTGCAACAGAAAAAGACCATCCCAGCCCCAGTAAAACCACAAATAAAAAGAATAACCATTAATAATCAGTGATCTGTTCTGCAGCAGACATCCCACACTATTTTCGACCAGAAATTCTACCCTTAATTGTAAATGTGTAGGAAAAGCGGCAGTGAAGTTCTGACAAGTCAGTATTATCTGATGAAAAATATTCTGTTGAAGCTCTCTTTCTATTCTGGTCCTGGGAACAGGTAAAATCTATACAGCTTAAGACATTTAAATACTTTGACAGGAATCATGCATCAAGAAGATGTTCACATAAGGCTTTACCACCTTTGTTTTTAATTCTACTAGCTGATCCTTTTTGAGGGAACTGAACAGGGAAAACAACCCAAATAAAGAAACATAATTTCTTTTCTCACAAAAGGAATTGTTCCTTATTGATGCTGAAAAGTGAAGGCTTTCTTTTTTTCTTTTTTTTCCCCCTCATTTCTATTTTTCCTGTGAAATATCTTGTGATTTGAAATGGAGCAGCAAGGAAGTAGAGACTCCCACAGGTTATTTAAAACATTATTTGAAAGAAGACAGCAAGAAGGTCAGTGGACAGTGAATGTCAATACATATTTTGGATGTAATTAGAAAACATTCTGAGTGTTCTGGCTGAGTCTGATCTCATCAATGTGTGTGCACATAAAGCCACACATAGAACAGCAACCATGCTTGCTGCACATGGTGGAATCAAGGCAGGATTTCTCATTTCCTTTCATATGCAATGTTTTAAATCTCCTGCATCCGTTCCAACTGATCAGCCCCTATCCTGAAAGTAGAAAAGTAAATGCAAAATTTTAAAAATGTGATTTTAAAGATCATTAATAGCACTTTGGTTCTGTCACAGATTTTATTTCATCTACAGGTTGCATTGATAAAGAAAGTTACTTGATTAACAATGTAAAAACAGAATAAGTAAGTTTTAAACATAGTTTGTTCAACCATTCTATGGAACACTGGTTTACTGGGAACACAGTTTATGCTTAATTGTTAAGTTCAGGTCTCTGCTACTCGATTAAGAGAAAATTATCTTTTGGAGTTTAGACATGAAAAAAAATATCACAAATATGGAGCTACATCTGTGAGGTTTTATGCAATTTAGGTTCCATTGTTAATGTCTCATCATCACAAGCCCTTCATATACAATGATTAAGGGAAACAAACATAACTTCTTGTGGTTCTGAGGTGTCTTTGGCACCGTACCCGCTCAGCTAGATGTCGTCTCCTGCAGATTGCTGTGCCATTGGAGAACTGCAGGAGCTGGCAGGAGCATGAGCTCTCTGAAATCCTGAAGCTGTTTCCCTGAAGCTGAAGAGACAGACGTTTCTGTTTAGAAGGCAATTTAGAGGCGATGTTATACAACCATTAATTAGAATACCCTTCAGACACCCTAGAGAACAGACACTGACCTGTTCATCATCTAGTAATTACCTTCCTTTTGCTTGTAAACTAAGAATCAGGTTGTCAGCTGAATGTCAAAAGATTATCATCAGTCTTTTTCATCTTTTAATCCTATTCTGAATTATACCTATTGTCTCACTGAACACTAATTCCTATCTCTCTTCTAGAGGCTATTAATCTGCCTCCGTATTACTTTGCTCCACCTAGTCCATAGCCTGATAACTTCCTTCTCAGAAATGTCAAATAGATTATAAAGTTACATTTTAACTCTGATATTCCCTTGCTGTTCAAGAATGTCTGGATTTGGGAAAAAATGTCAAGCTTATACACATAAAAATGTATACTTTGTGGTTTTCTGAAGTTACTAATTTCTAGAAAATCAGCGCATACTCTCTAAAAGAAATTATTACCCCTTGTTGAAATAGTTAGAGAATATGCCACTTAGGCCAGTTAGGGTTGCTTTCTTGACAGTGTTACTTTAAGTTTGATGAAACAGGAGAATTTGAGCGCTGAGTTACGTGATTTCATATTGATTTCTTATTTTTGTGCTGGCATCTTTTAATCCATTCTGAACTGTAGGGGAGAGAAGAAAGAATATGATGTGCAGGTTAGAAAGTATGTGCTTCCATTCATATGCGATTGATTTCCTATTAGCGCATGATTTCCACATTGTTAGGTTGTTCCTTACCTATGAATTGTGTTGAGACTGACTAGTTCTGCATCTGCTGGAGTGGCATTTTGAATCTCATTTGGGAGATGGCTTGCTCATTTCCACTGTGTTATATCACGTTCTAACAATGTGCATTTGGGGTTTCTAGTAACCGGTGCCTTCCTAAGAGCTATGAAATTATCCCTTAGTTTTAAATTATGCACCTGCTAGCATCATATCAAATGTTTTCTGCAAGAAGACTTAGTAAGGCCAGAAAGCTATGCTCCTACTATCTCATGCTCATGAAACATTCAGATTCAATTGAAGGACAGAAATGATCAAGGTGGAAAGCAGGATCTTTGTAATACTACAGGTCAAGGGTAATAAAAATTGTCACCTGTTAAGCTACATAGCCTAACACAGTGATATTTCATTTTAAAAATCATGGGATCCCTACATCAGTCTTGGTGAGATTTGGGTTCACTTCTATTTTGTTTTTTTTTCTTTCACTGAAGTGCAGAACATCTGGTCTAAAAAGCTCACACCAATATGTCAGATGAAGATTTATAGAATTACAGTGATTAAAAAGGGAAAATGTTTTACAATAAACTAACACATCTGCCAAGTGTCAATATTTACTTACAGGCAGCTTTTGATGTCTTACAAAAAAAATAGATTATTCTTCTTCCTCTGCCTTTTTTTTGACTTAAATCAATATTGGAAAAATAAAAAAGAGAGAAAATGCATTTGGCTATTCTCTTTCAAGACAATATTGCACTGGTTCTAGATACCGATAAAGGAAAATGATGACCTTTTACTATTTATTTCAATATTGATCTATATACACTTCATCTGTTCTTTCTATGGTCAGTTTTTAGCTGTCAATAAGGCATTGTCCTCATAGCTGCATTTGATTGCTGTGTGTATACAGCTGTGCTTGTTTAAACTGTTTTGGCATGCGCTACAAATCTGCAGAAATCAGATTTTGCTTTTAAACGAACGAGAAAAGCTGTTCCTCCCCTCTTTCTATAATCTGTGTTTTCAATGGATATAACAATTTACATTGGAACAGGTATCTTCCTTCAACACAAGCTGCATGAGCAATCACATTACATCAGATTTCAGGAAGGAAGAAAGATCAGTTGTCAATCTTGAATTTTATTTTGTCTTCTTTTCTTTAGAAAATGTGACAGGTTAAAATAAAAACAGACTGAACAATAATATTCCTTGGAAGAACTTATGTAAATATTTTACTTTTGAAAGAGGAGTTTTGTTTTGGTTTTGGGTTTTTTTTCCTTTCTGAGAATGGGATATTTTCTTTGGGAAAAAAAAAAAAAAAAGTGCATGTTATTGAGTATCTCATTTTAAGGAATTGAATAGATTGGATCCTTGAGACTTCCTAAATTAGCTTAGAGTCTACAGTGATCTCTGTTCAAGGTGTCCCTACTGGGGAGCTCCCAGATGGAGTGCTAGCGAACGGAATGATACAGATTGCTTGAAAAGCAGGATTGCTGTTTACTTGCCTTCTAGTTAGACCTTGAGAGAAAATTTTATCCAAAAAACCCCAAAACAACAGAAAACAGAATTCTAGGGGAAATATTCCATAACTTCAATAGAAAGTATAAAAAATATATTTACTTATTTACTTGGAATAAATGCGTATAAGACTTGCTAACGATCAGAATATGTGAGTTAAGTTTTGAACTGGTCATGACTTTGTGTGCCACGTTATAAGCCTGTTAAACTTCCCTAAAGTCCCTTGCAACTTTCAAATATTCTGTCTGTCTGAGGGGGATATTGATATATCTCTCTACTGTGTGCAGTTTCCTATTTTCATAAAACTTGTAGGAAGGTAATCTTTGGGATTTTTACATCTCTTGTTAGCTGAGGAAGTTGGCCAGTAGGTTAAAGAACAGACAGACCAGCAGACTAACACACAGACAAACAGTGTGATTGGACATTCTCTCTTCCTGCATGAAATTAGGTAAAGGATGCAGTTTATTTAACAAGGAGATAATTAAGATACTCAGGAGAGAAAACCATGCTAGAAGACTTTTAATTCAGGAAACATCAGAGAAGAATTTATGAGTAAATTTACATATGCAGTGTGGGGAAAAGTGTAGGTAGCACACAGAGGAGAAAAAGCAGAAGAAAAATGCACACAATCTAATGTAGTGACTGTCCTTTTAAAGTTTCCAGGCAGTGATTTGCCATAGATCCCATTTTAAACGATTAAATATATTGGCTTACTTGAGAACATCCAATTTAGCCTAAGGAAAAATGGGTCATACATTACTGCTTTTCCAGGAATGACTTTGAGTAATATTAATGTAATAGCAGACAAGAGAGGACAGAGTAGCCATCATACATTGTCTTTAAGTTTTGAACTTGCTGGAAAGATCAGGTAGTTACTACAGGAAAATCTGAGCAACCTCAATGCACTGAGTACTGTTGCTGCAATAAAAGAAGGCGAGGAGAACATCGGGTTGTATTGCTAGAGGGCATACAGTATAAATCAAAGTAGTTGATATTGTATCCATGTAAGCTATAAATTGAACATTACTTCGAATGGTGTATATAGTTCTGTCACCATATTTTAGCAAGGCTATAACTGTGCTCAATGAGAGACTGTATATTATATTAACATATAGACTAAAGTCATGTGCTAAAGATTTATGTAATAATTAGAATTGCAGAAATAAACTTTACTAAGCTTCTTTAATTAAAGACTATTCTTTTATAGGCTAGTCTTCCAAAGGAGATGTTGGCAGCAACTGTGAAACCTACTGCAAGTTAAACTTCCACTTCTGTTAAATATGAGGACTCCAAGCCTACTATTTACCAGACCATATTGAAAGATAGAATCCAGACTCTCAGCAGTTTTCAGTTTTATGACCCAGGTCTCGGAGAAAGTAGCCCAGCTCAATAAAAAATGGCACAATAGTCCAGGCAGTGGGTGCGATCATAGGTCCAAAGAGACACCCAAATCTCACTGACAGTGTAGACTTATGCCAAGATTCCTCACAGGGTATCTCTGGATAAGATACAATTGATAGAGTGGAGTATTCTAAATAATTTTACAGTATATGCACCTATCCTTCCTAGGAAAATAGAATTGGATGAGATTTACCTTAAAGGCAAAAAACCTTAAGATTATACCTTAAAGGCAAAAACCAGTGTTCGTCTTGTTTTGTACTTGTAAAGTAAGTCTTCAAACAAGGTGTCAGGAAATACTGCATTCACTTTTTCTGGGAGAGAGCTTCTATATAGATGAAAGTAAAAAGAACTGTTTTACTTTCCCTTGCCAATGAACATCAAGCTGGTCTGATGTCTTCTGTTTATTATGTTTTTGCTCTGGGAATTTGAAACTGAAATCCACTTCAATATTATCCTATTTTGTGAAATAAATTGTTTCATTCCCCCATCCATCAACTAAAGCACACAGCACTGGATTAATTTAGATTAAGGGAAACAACAAGGAAGAAAAAAAGACAAAGAGAAAACTTCAATGAGACAATGCTCTAAGTGCCTTTTCTATAGAGGCGATAGCAATTTTTCCAATCAAAATAGCCTGAGAACTGTCTGGAAGGGAAGCTCTGAAATTTAAAGGTGTAAGAGATAAGCAAATGAGTGTCATTTCACAACATGAACTGCACATTTACACTTACCATTTTATTCTCATTGGCTTGAGTAACAGTGAGCGAACTGTTCCCCATTATCCATCTTTATATTTTCCTTTTCTCTTGAAAATGATTTAAGTATACATGTTGTAGGAGAAGTACACAGATTTGTAGAAGTTCTAATGAGATACAGTAAAAAGGATGGTATCTTACGTTGCATCCCAGTAACACTGACAATGACCTTTTTTTCCCTTAAATCTGTCTCTGCCTCAGTCTATTTGTTGCTAGCAGCTTAACATATGACCTTCTTATTATGGATCTTCTACTTTTAAGTATAAGAGCATTCTGAAGTATCTCATATCTTCCTTTAGTCTTGGCAACAGGGAAAATAACTGTTTCTGTATGTCATTTGAGCCATATCTAAATCTCTAACAGATATGAAAGAAAGTGATGATGTTAACATTAGAATCATATGAGAAACAGTTAAGCATATGCTTTAGAGGTTTTTTTTTTTCCTTTTCTATAGGTTCTTTCACCATGATATAGTTCTATTAAGTCCTGCAGTATGATTGCTATTCTCAGCTAGCATAAAATCTATACTCGCAGGAACGTGGCAAATACTATCTCAAAAGACAAGTTCCCATGGCACAGGTATCTCAAAATACGTCTGCAAAATGATGACTTTACACACAGGGCTTGCTGCAGCCTTCCAAAGGACATTGATCTAACGTGCTGTTTTCAGTGTGATATTTTAGATGATTGAAATATTCATGTAAGCCATTATAAAGGGTCCCACAACTGGGAGTACCATGCTTTTCTTATGAGTGTCTTGAATTTATTCATTTCTATTTTGTATGAGACTGATGTCGAAGAGCAGATATTTTTCCCAGCATAAGGCAATGCTTAAGAGAAATAAAATTGACAGCAGATTTATAACAAATACATTGTTTTACCAGCTGCAAAATCCATGTACTACAATGATGAGGAAAATTGTCTGATATTAAAGCAGAAACCCTGAAAAACCAACAAATAATTACTTCACTCACAATAAAACTCAGTTTGCTGTGTTAGGTGCTTTTGATTTCTCCTTTTCATTGATTATTTTGAATTGCTAGCATACAGCACTAGTACTTGCACTTTTCTATAGGTTCTTGTAAATTTTTACAGCCTTAAAAAAACCAAGCTTTTGTGCAATACAATGCAGACAGTGTGTGAAAAATGCATAAATGTACTGCAGGTGTCTGTTTTTTCCACAAGTCTCATTTTTTTTTAACAATTAAGCTGTTTTCAGAGCTGCAGTGAACATTGCTGCAACTCTGTTTACCATATCTTTAGTGTACTTGGTGCTCTATTTCTAACTAAGAATCTACAAATATTCTGAAAGTATGAAAATCCTTTTGCAACCTTGTATCTCAAAGAAACAGAAACAAACAAGGAAAAAAAAAAAACAAGGAATGCTCAGTACAGTATCAAGAAAAGCAAGACTTGCATCTGAGGTAGGAAAGGAAATGATCATGCGCAAGGATCAGTTCCGTTTAAGAATGAATGCATCTACCTTATTATAACTACTTAGAAAGCAGCTATATTTTTCACTTTTTAGGAAAACTTCAAGAGAAAAATTCTAAGTATGTGACCTTTCAGTGTGTCACACTCAAATGGAAAAGAGAAGGAAGATGGACTGGGTAAGGAAAATGTGTTTGTCCCTTCTGTGATGAATATTTCCTTAGCTGTTGTTCTGGTTGTTCAAATATTGCTATCCTTCATTTTCCCCCTCTAGAGGTGAAAGGAGTCTGGTTGAAGAGAGATGAGCAGGAAAGCTTAAGCAGCCAGTCTTGCATTTTCTCTTATCAAAGAGTTAAATTTCATTCACAATCAGACAGAATTGTGAAGGAAAAATTAAACTTAGAAGATTCTAGTCATGTTGATAGAAAATAAGTCAGTGAATCTCAGAACTAGACTCAATACACTTGCAATGTGACCATGAAGCAAATAGCAGGACCTTATTTTCTAGAGATATTTTGAAAAAGACCTTTTCTGGCTCCTCCTGACATGTCTTTTTGCAGTTGTGGCCTACAGTGTCCACCACGGGACTGAGGTCAGTGTTTAACTATCAGGTGTACATAGTTTGCACCTTCTCCCTTAAAAATTGCAGCATATAAACCAGTCATAATGCTGTGTTATACACTGCATTAACTGGCATTAACCATTAAGCAGAAGTATTTATTATTAGATTTTTTTAAAATACAATTTATTTTTCTTAAATTTAAAATAATTCACTTTTCACTAGGCAACAAATATGCATGGAAATCAGAATTTCAAAATTTTTCAGTTACTGTAGCTCTAAAAAAAATACAATTAAATATATCTTGTCCTTATTTTTTTAGGGAAAAAAACCCTCTAAATATCACACTTTCACTTTAAGGAAAAATCATGAAACTTGAAACTGAGATGAAGCATGAGCAGCTTAATTTCCACTATAAGCTACTAAAAATAACTGGTTCACAATCAAAATGCCACATCCACTGTAGGCTTAACTTATTTTAATATTATAGTTACCACATAAAAGTTATTGTAAAGCCCAAAATGTTCTGTGCACTATATTGGATGAGAAGATTTTTGAAGCCAAGATGAGCAGTGATTCCTTCTTGTTCTGGGAGATTCTATGGCTTGCATCATATAGGATTTTAGATTAGATTATTTTAATGACTCCTTCTAGAATATGACTGACAAAATTACAATACAGTCTTAATTGTCTCAGAAATTTTATTTTTCAAATTATCTTCAGAAAACTTCATCTTTTCATAAAATCATCTGATAGCAGAAGATACGTTACTGCTGCATCTGTAGGTCTCAGTTCCCCAAGCGGTCATCATTCAAACTTGTAAGATTTTCTTGGATCCAAATTCTACCAACTGGCTCCTTCAAGTCTAGCACCACATTTGGGACAAATTAATTTTTATTAAAGCTTCTTTTTCTTTCTTATAAAAAGCATCTGAGACAGATAAAAGGCATCTCAGAGCACCTATACACATGATTAGCCAAGAGAGCAAGGTACTTTTAGCATATATATAATGAAATATCTGTCTTTCCTGGGTAATTATGTGTATACCAAAATGTTCACTGGTAATTGGGATATCTGACCCACCATCTACTTAAAGTGTTAGTTTTTTGTTTGGTACACGAGGAAATTACCTGGGAAAAAAATTATTGCCAAGGGTTACACAGAATGTTCTTTCATCATCATTCATTGCAGAAGCAGGATGGAGGAAAAACACAGAAACATAAGGAGATGAGATGAAAGGAGGACTGCAAAGGAAGCCAGAGTTCTAAACTGAGCTCTGTGATCTCTCTGTTTTTCTCTCTAATGGGTGCCCTCCCTGACTAGCCCAATGTTATGTTAAGTAACAGGCATGTGGCATTTTCTGCAGCCAGAATGCAGAGAAAAGCAAAGAAAGCACTGTACTATCTATTAGGATAAATCAGCTCATTAAATAAAGATCTGCTCCAACTTTCATCTACAGCTTGAAGCAAACAAAACTTTTTTGAGGGCTGTATATATGTACACATATATGTGCGTGTATGTATATATAAATATATAAAAGTGCATACACACATATATATATACACACAAATATACTCTCTAGCCCTTACTAATGCTTCTGAAAAAGCTGTGAAGGCTAATGCCACTGCTTTTTGTACTTACCTCCTCAGGTGTCCATTGTATGGTTGTCGTTACCAGATAACAGCGATGAAAAATTGCCTGGAGATTTGTCCCTACTCTTCCAGTTGCCTGCCTCCTTTACTTCCTCTGCTCACAGTGGACAGAGGTGGATTTAAGCTACTCACCTTAGAGCCCAAGTGTGAAGGAACCTCACCCTTCCAGGATGAGAACAAGCACCGTGGTGTGACTTTGCTTTCCTCCTTGGGACATCAGGCATGAGTTGCATGCAGCTGCTTATCCTCAGGACCCACTCCTACCTGTATCAGACATTGCTCAGTTTTCTCAGGGAACAATATTCATACTCCTATGATTCCAAAGCATCTCTTGTAAAATTCCTTTTTTTTTACTTGCCATTTTAGTAGCCTTTCTACTATGGCTGGTGTGTTAGTTATGACTGACAGTATTACCTAGGACACCTATTTGATGGTGGTGTGAATTTTTTGTCCTTCATGGCAAGATCCTTGCCAGGGATTTTAGATATAAGTCCTCCTATAACATGGAAGTCCATTGAGATCAAAGGATACCAGATAGAAAACTGCCTGGTGTATAATAATGAGGAATTAAAACATCTCAGACCCATCCCACTGCATCTGGCGGTGTGAGATATGTGTGTGAGCTTACCACACTCTACATCTTACTTCTCTGTAGTTTCATGCTGATGCACATCAGGGTAGTGCCTCGGTGCATTACAGATAAAATAAACTGTTGTGGCACAGTCCCCAGGAGATTCTTTCTGTTACATCTATGCTGTAGTCTATAGGTGAGCTAGACTATGGGCTTGAGCTTTACTATATGAGTATTAATACTGTCTAATTGTGGACAGACTACCAAGCTCCATGTCAGTCTTGCTAAACTGCACTCTGCAGACACTATTTAGACCCATTTCAACGACTGCGCAGACCAAAGACTCTTGCAAATATGCAGACACCCTATTCTGGAGAGGAAGGAAGTTTCTTCCATTTCATGCTTTCCTTCAGGACCAAAGAATGTACTGTTGCCCTTTTCCTTTAGTCCTCTTGGCTTCTGTAGTCTCAGGTATTAGTTTTTAAATATAGGAGACAACACTTGAGCATAAGCTTCAGCATCCACAATATAAATGGAAAATCTCCATCACTATTCAAGTGCCATCCTCAGATGCCCTCTCAGAGACTGTTGAGCTTTTTAATCACCTCAGTTTCTGTCTGGGGTCACGCACAATGCACTACGCATAAGTTACTCTGAGCCTTTTCTTCTGAACCATAAAAGTGAGGTCTCCTACCCTGCGCAATTGCATCATCCTCTCCAGTGCACAGTGGGATCTGAATCCAGTCTCCAGGCCTGCAAGGAGGAGGACCCAGGTCTTCCTAGCACGTACCGTTCTTCTCACTACTAAGAGATTCAAAGTCCTGTGGTGGGTTGAATTCTCTCCATGTTTTTTTGCTGCAAAAGTGTACATGTAACTTAGTAAAAAACTCCTGTACTCACAGCCATAAACAAAAGCCTCTCTCTCCAGCTGGGCACTGATGCATAAATTCAGTTAACTTTCATTCGGTCCTTCATTTAACTTTTCCTCCTGTCATTTCTGAAGATACCGACTGTGCTAGTTTACTGTATAGACATCCAGCATCAGAACTAGTGAGCATTACAGAAACTGCTGGAGCACCTAGGAATTCACTGTTGTGTTAGTCTTAAATGACTGACCAATGTTGACAAAAACTTTTAAAATTTCATTTTCCTGAAGAGTATTCACAAAGGAAGAAGGCAGAAAAGTAAGAACAGCAGAATTTCCAGTAATCATAAGCCAACACAAACATCTCAGATTTTTTTTCTTGAGTTTTTTTTTTTTCTTTTTCTAAGGGTATGTATATGAAATAGGAAAAGAAGATATAAAGAATCAGAATCCCTGAACTTGTAATTACAGAAGTACAGTGGGCAGGACTTTTAATTTTTTTTTTTTTTCAATCCTATTAGAGGGAAGCTCGAGCTTGATTTTCCAAGATGTATTTTGTAGCAATATGTCTTGCACCTATCAGAAGGCAAAATCAACTCTGTTGGCTTTATTGACTTTAATTTGAGATTCTTTTTTTTTACAGCAGAGATAATCTCACTATCTATTCCCCATAGATCTGGCAGTAATTTCTTACTTAGTGAATAAAATTGGTGCTTTGATGAAATGACTATTCGTTATTCTTGCAGTCTCAGCATTGCTGTCTTTATAGTTACAGGAATGGTAAATCTTCTTTCAGACTATCAGCAGTAAAATTAGGTTGTACTCATTTTAAATACAGTTGAAGTAAATCTCCCATCTTTGTAACATCAAGTTCAGTTTTTAACTGCTTGCCAGGCAAAAAGTATATGCTATTTTCATAAAACATCAGGATAAGTTGCAAAATTCAACTCATTGAAACAGCTTGGAAAAATACTACCAGTTACTTGTCATGTATATGTGCTATGCTGTCATATGCTGAAGTACAGTTTCAGACTTGCTGTACTTTGATTCACTGATGGAAAACTACGAAAGGTATTGTCATTGTTCCATTGACAAGAAAGACCTGGATTTATGACACTTAAGCACCACTGTGATGAGAACTTTAGCAGAATTTTGATGGATAACAGCAGATAGTTGGAAGGAACGTGGATGACCACAAGAAAGACATTTCTTTTTCAAGTTCAGGTTTTATTTTCAGTGCACATGGTTCTTCTGGTTTTGGTTGGGATTTGGTTTATTTTGGGGGGTGGGGGGGCATTCAGGGACATCTATTTAAGGCAAATAATGAAAAAAAACTGGCTCTTCAGAAAGTCGGCAATCAGCTGTATTCAGAGGGAGGACAGCCCACAGTTCTGCAGGACTGTTCCTGGTGCTCTATCAGTTCTTTCACCGAAGGAAAGAACTGAGGAAGGAGAGGTGAGAGAAGGCTATGCAGCCACAAACACTTTCGTATGTTTAACAATAATATTGGGAGCTTTCTAGTCTTACAGTGATTAGTAACATAATCCATAAGTGGAAAAATGACACATTGCTGACAGGACACAGCCTGATGCAGGACCATCAGCACCGAGAGAGGAGACACCACCTCCTATAGAAAACAGTTCCTGGTGTTCAGAGCCATTTCCCTGTGTCACTGCTGTATGTCAGTGAGGCGGATGGAAAGTCAGTCTGGGTCAGAAATCACTAAGGGTGAAAGCATCAGGCATGGTAATAGCCTGACAGCACAATCAGAGAATGAAGGTGTCACCACAGGGAAAAAGCAAAGAGGCTCTGGATCTACCTAAGATGAAAGTTTCACACCGTAGCTCTTAAGCAGATTGTTTTCAAAACAAGCTTCACTGGCTACAGACTGTGTGAGATTTTGGTTAATTAGATATTCCTTCTTTCTTCTTAGTAGTTCAGGTATCAGGGTCGTTTTCCTAAAAGGTCACTGTGCCGGTCTCTGAAAGCAGCTGGGAGCATGCAAGCATTATTAGATTACAACACACCTCAACTGAGGATTTATGGTTCCATGGATTCTTCTCTCACAAAAGAGTCCCAAAATAAGAATAATTTACCTCAGAAATAGATAGGCAGTTATAATGAGAGAAATCAGTGTCTCACAAATGTGACTGCTTTGGGGATTTTTAAAGTGAACTACTTTTGCAAGTGGACATGCTCAACACAGAGAAATTTTCTCCAGAATAAAACAAATTATCAAAATATATAAAGACAAAAGGTAAAGTCACAGAGGTTCAGGTGTCATCTCTGAACAAGTAACAGCAGGATCCTAAATGTGTAGTTCCCATAATGCATATGATTTCCTGTATCACTCTAAATATAACAGTTTCATTCCAATACAGACCAAAAATAACTACCAAAACATCAAAAACTCCCGCCAATTGCAAATCTTATTTTCTTGCTGTCTATTCACAGCAGTGTTTCTTTTTTGTTCACTTACTTCTAAGGGGTTTTTTTATTAATTCAAAACATGTAACTGAAATAATCCCCCATAAAATTTTGAAATTGCATCTTACTTGCCAAAAAGGCATTTCCTTATCCTCATAGATTATTTTCAATGAATATTTATCACTTTCTCTAGAGCCACTAAATTCCCCATGCATCATTTTCATACCATGTTTTATCTCAGAGAAGATGTAAAATCCCAAGTTTTTCATTCAGTAGATAATAAATAGATTTGCTTTCCTGACTGCAGTCCAACATAGCATCCATTTCTTCTGTCCTGAATTTCCATTGGCACAGCTGTCCCCCTTGGGTGTACACAAGGTGTGCAAAACTGAGTGAGTCCAACACCTGTAAATAAAACTTTTAATGGCATCCACAAAATTCTCCTCAGAGAAACTGCTAAGTCAGTGGATGTTCTTCATGAAAGGCAGATAAAAATTGAGATTTTTATACTCCCCTTTACTCAAGTCATTTGGATATCACTTCCTGTTTCTGCTTCTATTTCTGCCTACCTGTTCCTAATCTCCATAATCCAATGAGCTCACTATAATTTAGTTGCAGGAAATAGAAAGGTCACAGAACAATCTCCGTTAAAAATAAAATGATTTGTGTAGGCACAGCTCATGAATCCTTATTGGTAGAGTATCAGACTTAATAAGCCATGTGGGACTGAATTGTGGGTTTCTGGATTGAAAAGGAAAACCTGTTGATGATAAAAAAAATCAAATACTCCATTAACTTTTACTTCCTATTGCCTTTTCTGAAGCCAGTATTTTGCCTTGCAGCGTAACACAACTTTGATCTGCAAATTGCTAAGTGCTTCGGGTATATTGGTGTTGTGTAGATGACCAAGCACTCAGCATTTCACTGGGCTAGGGGTTGATATGTGCAAAACAGTGTCAAATTCCATAGCTGCAACTAACTGTGGACCCCAAAGTGTGTGTACTTACATTCAATTACTGTTGTAAAGCAACTGGTAAGAAATAGAGAAGTCATTTTCATTCACAATTAATTACACTGACCCTGCCCACTTACAATTCACATTATGCACAAAACCGCAGATAAAATAGATTCATTTTTAAACTTTTCTTTTTTAATTATTCTAACCTATGCCTTCTGGGCATACACTCTAGAATAGGAAGGCAAGATTTAAGGTTTATCATATTTTGTAATAGTATAATAATATCATTATTATAATTATTAATTATAATAATAACATTAAAATATAATAAGAAAAAAGAATGCTCACCATATTTTGGAGAAATCTAGGTGATCCAGGCTTTAAAATTATGTTATTAAAATAATATATATAAAGCACTGAATTAGCAGCATGTAAATTTCAAGTGATAATGAAAATATGGATAAGATAGCTTTTTATACCTTTTGTATCAAAGACACTTATGTCAAAGAAATAAACCTTTCTGCTACGCAGTCTTTGCCTCACAATTTAATGTTGCTACTGATAAATGATAGGTTTTTTTGAAACTGTTCTACATGTATCTGATTCTGATATCGAAACATATTCCGGTGTTGAAACCTACTACTTCTGTTATTTCTAAGTCTTTAGAAACTAACTGTACATAGGACTGTAGTCAGAACTTCCACAATTTTGGGGGGTTTTGGGTATCTTTGTGCCAGTCAGCTTTTTAAAAAACCTGAGACAACCCCTTTATTTTACAAGTAACTCATTCCATCCAGTCCTATGTGTGAAATATTAAGTGAAGGAAGCTTGCTTAATATTGGCAGTCTATAATTAAACATTTGACCTTGGTGGGTGTCTGCATTTTCGTGCAGAGTCAGGCTTCTCCAGATGCTGAATCACCCTCAGTATGTATGGCACATATCTTAGAATGAAACTAATTGCTCTCTGAAATCCATGGACTTAATGGCATTCAGATGCCTAACACCCAGATAAATCAATGAGAGCTGCCACTTAGATACCTTTCAGGATCTAGATCCTTAGGGCCGTTGACCCCTAAGAAGCTGACAGGATCCAAATATTTTGTTCAGGTGTTTTGAGAATACAATCATATATCATGATAGTAAAGCATACAAAACTCTCAACAAAACTGAAATAGCTAGAAATACATTTATGTATAAAACAATCCACATGCAGCTAACCTAGAATTTATGTTTCCTTCATATTCTGTACAATCTTAAAAGAATTAGCAAGCCTGAACACCTATATATGTTTTTAGAGGTATAACAACCCCTTAAAATCTTTACATAAAAAGCCATGTCTTTAAAACCCTTACTCTTAATTACTCCTTTTGAAAGCATTTGCAGGATGAATTTTTACACTGAAACAGGTTTGGGGAACAGAATGTTTACCAGACTTCATATATGAAAATTACAGATGCAAAGAATAAAACTTTTTAAAAAGTAACTTACAGCAATTGTCGGGAAAAATACTTAAGTGGCTTTTAAAGACTAGGAAAGTATATGTAGGCGTGCCTCAGGCATATACACCTGCCTGCATACTCATCTTTTGGGTACTTTTGGGTGTAGGGTCCTTTCAAAGGATACATTAGAGAAAATGTCTATATGCTAAATTTCTCCATGTTTTGGTCACTTTGGACACCTGCCAAACCAAATCTTATCAAGAATTTGGTTTTTAGCGGCAAATCAGAGTCTGTAAAAGAAACAAAAATTGAATGGAGTTGAGTCCTCACCTAAAGAGAAAAGGGTCACTTTTTTGGATGTTAACTTAGATGGCTCATTTGCCACAGCTCTATCATCCTTGATAAAATTAGATATGAAGCAAGGAAAACATCTCCAGGGCAAATAGATTTAAGAGGACTCTCCTGTAGGCAAAGAATTAGTGTACTCACAAAATCAAGGAAATGAACAATGAAAAAAAAACAGTTTAATTTGGTTTTGATAATTTCGTCTTTTTTCTGATATAATTATGTGCTTTGCACACAGCTTATAGACATATTCACCACAAAGACATGTAACTTTTTGGGTTCTTTTGGCCTAAATCTGCTGTATATGGTTAGTAAACACTTCTAGAAGAAAACTGAATTAAGTAAATACTGATTGCAGTCTTTTATATTTTCTTTTCAAGCTGTGAAAACATTTATATTTACATTTTGTAAAAGTTCTAGGGCTCATATTCATGTCAATGGAAGTTATGAATGCATAACAAAATGGAAGAATAACCTTCAAATTGGATACATGAATTGCCTGAAAATGCCAAAGTCTGATATATTTTAAAGCTATTCTTGTGAGAGAGCTTTCATTGAACTTGCCCACAACCTCTTATCTTTAGGCAGGAGAAAACCGGTCTAGATATTAAAAAACCCCTTCACATTAAGAACATTAAATATTAATTGAAAAACTCTTTAAGCATTCATGAAATAACAATATACAGTATAAGATTACTTCTGTGTCTGTTTTTGCAAATATTTTTATAGTTATGGCAATATCAGTCTACGTGTTTCTATCATTCCCTGTCACTGTGATACAGGAGAAATGCAGAAGCAAACACTAGTCCAAAATCTGCCTTGTGGTATGCCATGGAAATGCATGAATGACAAATTGTTTCAATGTCCTTTCAGAATGCACTGCAAAAAAGCTGATACAACAAGAAGAGCCTTGTCTTTCTCTAAAAAATGTGATTTGCAGTCCCTCTAACCCTGGGAGAAGCTGTAAGCCTGCCTCTCAGCCCAAGGATTTCACCTGTAACCAGCAGCTTTGCTACCAGAGCCCCTCAGACAGAAGAGCAGGGAACTGAGGTTTAATTTCAGGGGGTAAAACTAGCAATTTAACATGTGCCTAATTTTGCTAGTTCTCGGGAACAACGGAACAGAGGCATGAAGGATAACCCACTGCACATGATGACTGTGCCTGCCTGTGCGCTGGCAGCCAGGATGCTCACTGGCAGATGAACCGTGTTTACAGCTGCCAGCCCGTGCAGGTGCGGGCTGGAGCCTGTGCTAACGCCCCCAGCGAGCACCAGTTTCTGGGTTAAGGTTCTTGCTGTTAATTCAGGTTTATCTCTCAGCAACATGGGGAGAGGACCGTTCGTTCTTTTAAGCAGGCTTTCGTGCACAGGCTGAGAGTGCAGGCGGGGCCAAGAGTTTAAAAACATACACACCCACACACAGCACACAAAGAAAGAACACTTCTTAAACATTACTAGCTCTGGTAGACCAGAAGGTTTTCCTCAGGTCTTGGATGACAGAAAATCTGTCACAACTTGTCTGAAATATACGAGAGCCAAACCAAGTCCCTATTTTAATTTAGAAAGAACAGGGATGGAGAGTGAAGCAGTATCCCCCTTGAGTGTCTGCTCATTTAGCTACTGACTCCTATGTCATGGACTTTTTGCCATATTACACTGTTCCTGAATTTTCTGGTGAAACCCAGTTCATCTTTCCCCGATGAGCATAGCACTGAGTTATAGCCTTCAAAAAGATTTTCTCGGCACACCACAACTCTTTCCATCTTGCCTGGATTAAGTTTTAGACAGATCCTTTTCATTTAGGTATTAAACCTGCTGAAGAGCCCACGGAGCTGGATGAGGGTGCTGTCTGTGGGTAGTGAAAAATAAAGCTTGGCGGTATCTTCATAGAGCTGAAACTGGAGTTCATGTTAATTTTATAATCTTCTCAATTTTAATATACATAGAACTCTACAGGTAAGTAAGATCAAGGTAAAGGATTAACTGCCTGGTGAGTCCTTTGAGATTCGTTTGAGGAGAGATGCCAGTATTTACTCAAATTTTTCCACTCTGGAAACGTATTTAACAGCACCTTTTCATTATGTATGTATATGTGGGTCTTCTCTACACATGCGGTTTCAGATGTGCTACACCTAGAGAGCTCTCTATTGATGTGGAAAATTACATCATTGCCTGAAATACAAAGAAAAGGATCTATCTCCAGTCCCTGTGTCCTGTATTTCAAATGCTTGAGAAGTATCAAAGCAGAACAGTGTAGATATTTGTCCATTGACAACAGAGGAAAAATGTTCATAAATCAAATAATTTTTTTTTCAAGGATAAAATTCCCTTATTATGACAGCATAGTACTGTTGCTACCATCCATTCATGGGGTAGGGTTTATTTTGAACTGCTTTTCTGTATTCCTGTAAAATATGAACAATTTCCCCTATGGTGCTGTAAAACACTCATTTTGCCTCTCCCATCAGGAACTTCAGCAGACACTAATTAACCCTCTGGAGAAAATATTTATAAAAATAACAAGGAATTATTAGCAATGAAGCAGATTTTTTTCCCCCAATAAAAAGTCAGACTGAGACTGCTAAGGGATTGTTGCTAAATTGTGACTTTAACTCATTGGTCAAAAATTTTAATGAGCTGAGACACTTCACTAGAAAGCTTTTTGGAAGAGGCAGTGTATGTGTGTGTGTATGTTCCCAGTTGGGAATCTTTCACTTCCAGCTAGCAATGTCAGACCATTAGAGAACAGTTTCAGAAATTTACACATTTGTTAAGAAATTTTGAACTTTGGCCTTTATGAAGAACAACATGATTTGTAAAAGGGGAAAGACTTTTCACTTTTTATTTCTAAAAATATAGCTAGAGATAGACCAGTCTTGTCTGGAATACTTTTGTACCATGGGTAACTAGAGGGTTTCAGCTCTGCAGAGACACCACCATCCCAGCAATAGCTCTGACTGGTTTTATGGTGGCTTAGGTATTTTTTGAAAAATCTTTGCTCTAATTTTCCTGTCAAAAAGAAATACTTATATCTAGATTAATCTCCTTACTATCTGTTTTTTTCCTTATCTAATAAGGTCTTTGTATGTAAAATACTTATAACACTTTTATAAATTAGATTTTTTTCATATAAAGTTTCAAGACTGTGGCTCTAGAAAAGTTTTTCTGTTCTATAACATGGCAAATATTTAAACTATAAATATTTTCAGATTTGTTTTGTGCTACTATCAAACCAAATGGATCAGCTTTTAAGTTTTCCCTTATTATTTCTCAATTTCCTGATTTCTTCTTATAGTACTTCATTATTCTTCTTGTGTCTCTCCTTACAGGAAAAAAGAAATAGTTGAATAACACAGCATCACCATCTGAGTAGCAAAAATTAAAAATTAGAAGATATGATTTTTTAAAGCTATGTGAATTAAACATGTTTTAGGATTTCAGTCCATCACAGATGATAAGTATTCATTTACCTGAAATGATAAAATTTCATCTTGTGTTTGTTTTTTAGCACCAAAATAACAAGAAATCAATCCACACAGCCTTAGATCTTTTGCTGTATTAAAAAAATCCAGTAACACTTAACTCTAGTGTTTACTTTGTTTCTCTTTAACAGATAATGACCATCTGCAAGTTGGGTTCCTGTGCTTTTGAACTTTGTGAAGGTTTGGCTCTTAGAATATGATGGCTAGTTTACTCTAAGCAAGTTAAATATTTTATCCCACTACACAGAAGGTACTTAAACAGTGAGGAATATTCAAATCATTTATGGAATGTTTAGGAGATTACAAACAGGAGTTGCTGCTTCTTACAGTCCTTGCCTTCTGTTTCTTTTAAGATGAACTTGAATTATTACAGAGCTTTGTAACATCTTAACGTCTTAGACAAATTAGCGTATTTTCTGGAAGGCAGCGGGAAAGCACTGGTTGTATAATGTCCAAGTATCTTTTTATGTCTTCAAAGAGAAGAACTCACTGGTCATTTAGTGCTATATATCTGTAGTACATGCTAATGGCTTTCGTAAGACTGTGGAAAAGGATTGACCGAAATGAAAAAGCTTTCTTTGAAAGACTTTTTGTAAGTAAAATCAGACATATTCACAGAAAATTACGAACAAAACAAACAATGTATGCTATTTCTTTGAGAAGTGCATTTTTGTTTGACCAGCTCTCTTGAATATTGTTTACATTTTACTGTATTTCTCATGTAATCTACTAAGATCACAGGGCTTGGGAAGGGAACTCTATTGCTTCTGTTCTATACTGTATCCGGTGGGAGGGCAGCATGCAGAGCCTTAACTCCCTCATTCCCAAAACACTAGGTTAATTTAGTTGAACTACAGTGGAATAAACAGTGTGCTACTGCTGACTGGTGAAAAAACACTTGTTACTTTCCTCTTGGCAGAAGAAACATGATTGAGATTCTATTCTGGCATCTGTAGATATCTATAAGGTTTTATAGAGCCTATACCCTCAGTGCAGTCAAAAAAAGCACCAAGGCAGACAGCTACTCATCCTAAAATATTTTGGACAGCCTTAGATACTGATATGACAGCTTTGCATCTAGCTGGTCATCCCAGATCCCACACCTAAAAGTTCATATGGGCTGCATAGGCACTTTATACAATTGCAGAATACATATACCAATGCAGCCCCCTTGCCCCAGGATGAAGGAAATCAGATGTAATCCCTGCCTGGGAACCACTGCAGATCTTGCCTGGTTCCCAGAACATGTATTTGGGAGACTAGAATACAAAGGAGTTAATTCCAGTTCTAACCTAAATTGTCTAATTCTAGAATAGCTTATTCCTCCACATGAAATAACAGGACAACAGAAATAAGACTTAGCTGAATTTCACATGTCCATATGTGATATGAATCTCAGATTACAAGGCTAGCATCTAATCTCTAACTGTTAGGTTGCTTTCTGTTTATTAGGAAACAGTAGTCTTCAGAGAGTGTAAAAGTCATAAGGATCACCTCTGATATCATTTGGATATTAGAATTACATTTTACTGCCGTTTCTCTGCATTAAGCTGGTAACTTGTATTTGACTGCATATGGAGAGAAATCACCACTGGATGCTTGCTCATACCTTTAAGGCCTTAGCATGACATCTGGTGCATCACACTCAAGCTTTTTCTTGTCAGAGCTGTGGGAGAGCTGTCAGTTTGGAAGCCTTTCTTGAAGATATTTTTAAAATTCGCTTTTGAAACTCATGGGTTTAATCACTTACCTGAGCAGAGTTATAGCAGAGAATGAGCCTTCAGCTCCAAACTCCCTGTCCAAATGACCTGGGTTGTCTGAACGAGAAGTTCTAATTGACCAGCTCAATGATACTGCCAGATTTAAGCTTTTGTGCCATTTCTTGTCTCCTTTGGCATGACAAGAGAAAAACAGCAGGTTAATGGAATCATCTAACTCACTAAATCTCACCGGAGAGACTCCTCCCTGTCTGAGGAGAACAAAATGCTTGTTAGGAACAACTCTTTGTGCCTCATTTCACAGGTTTAGTGGACAGTCTCCTTACTCTTACATCCATTTCACTCACAGATCTTCATGTATTTCTCCTGATTTTTTTCTTGCGCTTTCTTTTTCACTTTTTCATAACTCTGCTATTCCTCTGGAAACTCTTCTGCTCTCGCTAATTTACAGCTCTCCAGTTTCATTGTCGTGAGTGTTGCAACATATGCATATCCTGTGCCCTGAATGACTCCACCAAAACCGATATAGAAGTCAATAGCTGCAACAGTAGTATGAATGTACAGCTATGACCAAAATCAAGGATTTCTTGAGCATCCACAGACCCCTGCACGGAACAAAAAATCTCACATCTTTGAGTATGAACTGGCAGGGTGTCACATCTGAAACAACCCCAAGAAAAATTATGGCTTCTGCAGAGTGATATTATCCAGTAAATTTACAAGGATTTCTTTCAAGCTTTTCAGCAATATGCACCTCAGAGTCATGCATATTTTAGAGTAATTTTTCTCCTTTCAGTGAGATATTATCAGGTAAGAGTGGTGTAGAGTCAGCCACTGAAGCAGATATTTGAACAAAAATCAGTATCCTTCAGTGACTAACTGATTTTTCTCCAGGTTGAAAACTGTATAGGTCCCACTATATGGAACTCTCTATTTCTAAATTACCCTTTTAAATACAGTTTTATTATGAAAAAAAAATACTAATGGTGATCTATACCTGCAGATACTATGTTTTAAGGTTAGTCTCAGGGATGAAAAAAAAAAAAAAAAACAAAACAACATATGCTTTTTACTCAGTGTAGGAAGGGAATAAAGTAGTGGAAGAAAATTTTGGTAATAACTACAGTATAAAATTTGTATTTTATTTTAACTCAGCAAAGTGTGATGCAGTTTTTTCTTTAATTTTCAGTAGGAAAAAGAGTTGATTTCTTTTCTTCTATGAAGGATTTTCTGCAGCTGGACCACACTCCTGCTTGGAACATTGTTCCAGTCAGTGTCAAAGAAAAACCAGCAGCCTGCATGTATCCCCAGGAAGCAGGCAGGGGTGACTATTACAGTTGTTCCTCATTCAAAAGCCCTCACAAATTAATTATCTGTGCCCTCACACCCCAACATTTTCTGTAGGTAATTGCTGCTGCCTGACTTATCATTCTAACACATTTCAACCATGTTTGATCCAGAGCTCTTCTATGAATTCCTCAGCTTTTGTTACAGTGGTTTATTAAACAACTTCTTACTCTTAGTCTATCAGTTTGAGGAAAATCAACAAATAAAAGTGGCTGAAATGCTCATTCAGCAAAACCAGAGCAAAAGCAAACATATTTATTATGTTTTATCATCACCCTTTGCTAATCACTTTCTTTTTTAAAAAGATGGAAATCTTACTTTTGATTGTAAAAATACTAGGTGTTATATGTTTCATGTAAAATGAATACAAATGAAAATATTTGTTGGGTTTTTTTGTGTAAATGCATTTTGTCAAGCACCTCTCTGCAGAAAAAAAACTTACTTCAATAATTCCTAATTCATTTCTTGCAACCAACTCAATTTATGGCCTTTGATTTCAAAGTTATTAAAGTAAAAGCTTCCTGCAGTCAGCTAATTAAAATAAAACAAAATGCAAGTTATTAAGATCATATCAGAGTCCAGTAGTTCTTTTTTCATGTTATAGTAACACCATATGACTACATTTTCATTTTTATTCCTGCCACAGACTTCAGGTTCAGATGGACATTCTTTAAGAAATATTTAGTCAGTAAGAAGGAAATTCTTTAATTATTAAAGCTCATCAATGTATTGTTTACTTTTTTAAAACCTAACCTAAAATATCTTGACTGAAATAACAGTGGAAAGAAAACATTTTATGTTTTGAAGAAAGAACAAATATTTTTTTTAGCCCTGAATGCAAAATCTCATGGTGCTATTGTAGAATGGAAATACTGGGTCCCAGTACATTATATACAGCTGAATTCTCCTGTATGAAATTTCAGCAAGACTGAATGGGATCCCAGGAGAGAGGAAAGAACAAATGAAAGCAGATATTGAACACCTGCAGTACCAATTCAGGCACCATCAGAGGTGGACTCTGATCAAATTGTGGGAGGGCTAAAGCTGTACTAAGTACCTCAACTTTTCTTCTTTCCTCTCATTTCATGTAGTTTCAGAGTTTAATTATGCATGTGATTTTATATGAGCAACTAAGCTTATCAGAAGTTGGTATGTAAATTCATTATTCATTGAAGTTAAAAAAGAGACACATCTTTGGATAAATGATCACAGGGCAGTTTCACTGAAAACAAGAAAGCCGTAGGAATTCAGGAAACAGTAGCTCCTTGAAATACTATGGCAAGTATGTTATAGTAACTTCACTCAGCAAAGCATGAACAGCCTTAATGCAAAACCATATGTAGTTCTTTCTCTCCTCCCTGCCCCCTTTCTCAAACATAGTGTACAATATGATTAGCCTTTGACAACCTTGTACCATTCAAACTTATCCAGACAGTTGTTACGTCTCTCATTTATTTTCTTTTCCCAGAAATGATTGGTCCATCTTTCACTAGTCTCTTGATGTGTCTTCCTAAGCCTCTTAAATGCAACACAGCAAAAATATTACTTCATTGTCATTCCTTTCTGCCCTTCTCTGTGCCTTGATTCCATGTTACATTTGGCCATACTATTATCTTCCCTTCCTATCAAACCTTTAATCTTTACATAATCCTTAGTTTTATGATAGCAAATATATTTTCATCCACTTTTCTTTCTGACAGAAGCCTTAGATTCAAGGTCATACCACTTGATTAGGCTGGATTCAAACTAACCACTTGAGCACTTCCTTTTAGCTTCCACTCAATTTACTACAAATTCCTTTTCTCATTTATTTCAATATTTACTTTTGCCCCTTCTAGCTCTTCCAAAGTTCTGTTGTCTTTTGTGTGATCTCATTTCACTGCATAGAACTTCTATTTTCAAAATATATCATAGAATCATTGGTTTGGGTGGGAAGGGGCCTTAAAGATCATCGAGTTCCCCCCCCCTGCCATGAGCAGGGACACCTCCCACTAGACCAGGTTGCTCAAAGCCTCATCCAGCCTGGCCTTGAACACCTCCAGGGATGGGGCATCCACAGCTTCCCTGGGCAACCTGTTCCAGTGCCTCACCACCCACACAGTGAAAAATTTCATCCTAATATTTGAGCTAAATCTACCCTCTTTCAGTTTAAAACCATTACCCCTCATCCTCTCACTACACTCCCTGATAAAGAGTGCCTCCCCATCTCTACTGTAGGCTCCCTTTAAGTACTGGCAGGCTGCTATGAGGTCCCCCTGGAGCCTTCTCTTCTCCAGGCTGAACAACCCCAACTCTCTCAGGATGTTTTCATAGTTTTAAAAGGCCACCAGACAGTCTCTTGTTAAAAACCTCATGGGCTGAGGCAAGGACAGGGAGGGTTCACTCACCACGGGTGGTCACGGGCAAGAAACTGACACGACTTGGGAAAACAAAAAACCCAATTGAATTTATTAACAGTTTACAATCAAAAACAAAAGCAAGATAATGAGAGAGAGAACTACATCTTAGAAAGGCACTTCTCCCAGCCCCTCCCTTACTACCAGAACAGACTTGGGAGCCAGGGGAAACCTGTAGCAGTTACTTACAGGAGCCATTACTGTGGCCTCTCCCTGCTACCAAACAAACCCACCGCACAAAACCACAACACCTGTTCTCATACGGGAGGTGCCCCAGCCCTCTGATCATCTCCATGGCCCTCCTCTGGACTCACTCCAACAGATCCATGTCTTTCCTGTACTGAGGACTCCAGAGCTGGATGCAGTACTCCAGGTGGGGTCTCTTATGCACACAGGGCACATATACATTATTAATATTGCTTACATGTTTTTAAACCAAACCATGCTTTCGTCAGAGCAAAAGACAGAAATTATAGTTTCCTAAAATATTTGGAAAGAACACTATCTTGAAAACCATAAAAATTATTATTCACAATCTGTGATTTCATAGACTCACTGTAATGCATGATTTTTAAGTAGATGTTACAAAGAGTGTTCGAAGATATGAAATTAGACTATTTAATGTGTCCTGAAGATATGGCAGGCATTAGATTTGGATGCTAACATAGAGATCTAAGTTATTATTTAATAATCTAATTTTTAAAATTCTGTGTATATTTTTATATGAAAGAGTGAATAAATTGTCAGGAACTAGAAGGAAAAAAACCCTCATACTAAAAACTCCAAAAGAAAAATGACTGAATGAAGGAAGAAGGATTAAATTCCCCATTTCTTTACTCCATCAATAGCTATTGAAAGAGTGGGAATTGGCACTGAGGAAGTTCCAAAAGGATTTGGGTTAGGACTTAAGGTTTTTTGGGGCTAACTCTAAGAGGGACTCAAAGCAAAAGCAAAGACCACAATTTTCCAGCGCATGCCTTCTTGAGGAGCAACCTTGCAACTGACTGAGCAAGGAAAGGTATTGGCAGTTTTTTGACTGAACCAAGGTCTACTTTTTCATAATGTTCTTACATAATAACAAAATAATATGGCTGTGCTTCATGCTTCTTCTATATCTCAGGGGCAAAACTGGCATCATACTGGTACTGATGTAGACATTGATCCTTGTAAAGTTCTTCTCATAAACAGAGTGCTGGAGGCGTTCATTCACCATGGAGTCCACAGGGAGGGAAGCTATATCTCGTAAACTGGAATATCCTCTCACAATATCAGAGTTGAAAGAAACTTGAAAAATATTAACAGACACTAAATACTCTGTCATAAAGATATATTCCTATTGGACATAATGTCAGAATATTTTGAGCTACTTTTAATGGTGGACAGTATGTATTACTTCAAAATTTTAGGCAAACAGCACATAATAAAATTGCATAATATTTCCATGATGAAAGGTCCATGTCACATATTACAAAAAACTGTATCCTTTAATGTAAGAAATTACATACTTCAGCATGAAAAAGCTTTTTTCATAATACGCCATCTCACTTTCACATCATTCAGAGTACATGTAAGTATATTTTTACACTGCTGGTAATGGAAGATAGAAAACCTATCAGATTTCCCAACTACAGTCTCACCTAGTCTTTGAAAAATGTTTCAGGAGTATTTAGAAAACTACTGGTATCTGAGACTGTATTAATAATTTGAATACATATATTTATAGGCTCCTACTTTCTTGATTAGTATTAAAATTACTAGTGTCTGTTACAATGAGAATAGACTGTGATAAAAAAATTGGTCTCAGGTAGGTCAATGACAGACCGCAATGTGTGTTATCATGAAGTCTTACATTTTAAGACAAAGTCCTGTGAATTTAAGGCTTCTGTTCCAAGTTTCAAGTTATTTCACTAACAAGCAGGAGAAAGATATACAGTTATCACAGTGAAATATTTGTACCAATCTAACAATATTACTGTATAAATGTCAATTTCACTGCTTCATATACATTAGACATATTTTGTGCTGAAGGGCATAGCTAAAAACAACAAGAGTAATCATTTTACAAGGTGACTTATCCCCCTTCTCCCACATTTGAAAGGAACAGAGTTACAGTTTGGTTTTAAACCATATTTGAAGTGGGCAGAAACACATTTCCCACCCCGAGAATGTTCTTTAGATTCTATTTCTCTTGCCCTGAAATTTCTTCATGATAAAACATGAGGTAAAAGGGGATTACATGTAGACGCAATGCACCTGCCATTACAAAGAAAGATTCAGTTGATTGAATTTCAAATTCTGGGTGGATACTGTAACTCACCAGACCTCACAGAAACTCTGTAGTCCACTAAACATTTGTTTATATATGAAATTAAATAGCTCCAAAAGAAGAGTATTTGAGACAAACCATTGCAAAAGAGTTTAATGAATTTTGGTCAAAACTGACACTATTCCAATAAAATACTTTCTGTTTTTTGTTTTGCCTAAGCAGGAGGAGATTGTTGGAGAGGGTAATTTTGTTTAGTTTGGTTTGGCTTACATCATTCTGGATAAAATAGTTTAAGAAATTACCAACCAGTTCTAGTTTTATTCCTTTCCTTGTATGGTTTAGATTTTTGGACACACACCTTCATAAAATATGGTTTTTGTTGTCATTTCCAAAACAGAAAATAATATTGTGGAGTAATACAGCATTTGTTATGATTGTACGAGCAACAGAATTTATAAAAAAAAAAATCAGTACTCTAGAGATTTGAAAGATAAATGGGTAGGCTTTACTAAGTATATATTCATTACAGTTCCCACTATTTGTATGACATCCCTGGCCAATTTACATCCCTTTGTAACTTCTCAGTTATTAAGCCTTCCCTGAAGCCCAAAGCTTTCATCATAACAATTTTAATACAGTCAGTCTTTTTTGCTCCTATAATTTTGCTCAGAAACTGAAATACAAATCCACAACAACATCTGAAATTTTCTGGAACAGCAATAAAGTTGCAAATACAAACAAGCTCAAAAAATAAAAGAGTAACTACTTAATATTGTAGGATTGCTACCTTTACAATCTTAGTCACTTATCTTTGGAGGAGAGAAAAAATGAGGAGAATGTAAAAATTCAAATGTAACCAATCAAAGTGTCTTTACTGATATGTGAAGTTAGGACATGTCAGGGTATGCTGAAAGGATGATCGAACATGTTTGCTTATATGTTAGTTGAGAAGGTTACAAAGCAGAAGCAAGTGAAAAACAAAATCCTTCATCTCATTTTGCAGTATTTTGGGAAATCTGTGTAAAAAATGTCTATGGTGATATCAAAAGGGAAAGTCAAATGTTATAGCTCATGTGGCAGAGAGATGTTTCCTTTGATAAAATACTGTCTACAAAAACGGTAAGGTAGCAAAGGAAACATGTTAAGAAGGCATAACTGGAAAAGGGAGTGGGGAGCTACAGAGATTAATATTCAAAGAAGAAAAATAATTAAATACACATATTAAGAGAGTTAATTTCTCTGTTTATTTTTCTACCAGTTCTGTTGACTCTCCTGAAAAATCCTTAAGCAGTAGTGACTGAGTGCTTGGCATTTCCAAAAACATTTTTTTAAATACATCACTAGAGAGCTGTATAATAGGCAGAACTTCATTGGTGTTTTACCTACTAAAAGGTCAGCACTTCTTTTTCAAGCTTCTAATCTATTTTATGTCATTTTCAGTTGCTGGTGTGAACTAATTGCTTAAAGATATCTAGTTCTTTAGTAGTTTTACTACTGTACAGTGCTTCTGTCAGCTCAGAAGTTCAAAGTAGCTGGGAATCATGTCCGTTCTAGTAACCCTGAAGGGAGAAGCTGATTTAATTTGAGAACTGCGGACAACAACAAAAAAGTATGCAATCTATTACAAAATTCAAGTTGAAATGCAAACAACTAATATCGGACAAACAAGTCTTGAATAAAAAATCTATACCACAATGCAGTGAGAAAGAACAAGCTCAGAAATCTTCAGTTCACATTTCTATTTGTTTATTCTGAACAACAGAGATGGCACAAAGGAAATTACGGAGCTGCTAACACAAGCAGATTACAAATTCAACAGAGAAATCTGGTCTACCTCTCTAATTGAATTGTACACAACAATTTCTGTTCATTCATTTTTGCAGATTAAGAGATTACACAAGTTCTTTAAAAAATTGTTGACTTCATTAAACCAACTGCAGTAAGGATCTACCAAAAGAATTTACTTGCTTGAAATATTAACTGGAGTACATTTTCCTGAATTTATAGGTTCCTTTTGCGGAGAGTAGCAGAGAGCTGTAGAGACACAAAGAAGTATGGCTTTTTAATAGTGTGCATGCAGGTTGACAGCATAAAAGTAGACTTTCAAGGATATAACCCACATTTACAAAACTCTGTATTGTAAATGACTGCCTGAAAAAATACAGGGTCAGAATTACATGACAGATAAATGGAAGAGGAAGAAATAAAGACGGGACTAAGGTAAAAAACTTTAGGATTTGGTGATTCATGTTCTTGCCTATGAGAAAAATAGAAACAGTTCAGTTTTACTGATTACATTCATGTCTATAGCTACATTCGTATACATGGCTACTTTTGAATATCTACAAATGTCATTGCGGGTGTATGACCTTGCTCTGTCACCCTGTAGTAATGTATCTACTGAAAATCTAAGAAATATATAGATACAAAACCAGAAGTATCCAATATTTTCCGGTTTTGCCTGCTTTTCTGCCCTTCAATGGCCAATAAATTATATCATAGAATAATAGAATGGTTTGGGTTGGAAGGGACCTTAAAGACCGTCTACTTCCAACCCCCCTGCCATGGGCAGGGACACCTCCCCTAGACCAGGTTGCTCAAAGCCTCATCCAGCCTGGCCTTGAACACCTCCAGGGATGGGGCATCCACAGCTTCCCTGGGCAACCTGTTCCAGTGTCTCACCACCTTCACAGGAAACAAATTCTTCCTTATATCTAACCTAAATATCTTTCAGCTTAAAACCCTATCACTACCCTCCCTGACCAAGGGTGCCTCCCCATCTCTCCTGTAGCCCCCTTTAAGTACCGGAAGGCTGCTATAAGGTGGCTTCAGAGCCTTCTTTTCTCCAGGCTGAACAACCCCAACTCTCTCAACCTGTCCTCGTATGGGAGGCTACTCCAGCCCTCTGACCATCTTTGCAGCTCTCCGCTGGACCGTTCATGTCCTTCCTGCACTGAGGACTCCAGAGATGCATGCAGTACTTCGGGTGGGGTCTCACGAGAGTGGAGTAGAGTAGAATCACCTCCCTCAACCTGCTTGTCACAATTCTTTTGATGCAGCTTAAGACACAGTTGGCTTTCTGGGCTGCAAATGCACATTGCCAGGTCATGTTCAGCTTCTTATCAGACAACACCCCCAAGTCCTTCTCCTCAGGGCTGCTCTCAAGCCTGTAAAGATCCCTCTTGATGGCATCCCTTCTCTCCAGCATGTCACCCGCACCACACAACTTGGTTTCATTGGCAAACTTTTTGAGGGTGCACTCACTCCCACTGTCCATGTCTCCAACAAAGATGTTAAACAACACTGGTCCCAGTACCGACCCCTGCAGAACACCACTTGTCACTGGTCTCCACTTGGACATTGAGCCATTGACTACAGCTCTTTGAGTGTGACCATCCAGCGAATTCCTTATCCACTGAGTGGTCCTTCCATCAAATCCGTGTCTCTCCAACTTAGAGACAAGGATGTTGTGTGGGACAATGTCAAAGGCTTTGCACAAGTCCAGGTAGATGACATCAGTTGCTTTTCCCTTATCCACCAATGCTGTAACCCTGTCATAGAAGGCCACCATATTTGGGAGGCATTACCTGCAATTAGTGAAGCCATGTTGGCTGTCACCAATCACCTCCTTATTTTCCATGTGCCTTAGCATTGTTCCTAGGAGGATCTACTCCATGATCTTGCCAGGCACAGTGTTGAGGCTGACTGGCCTGCAGTTTTCCCCAGGTCTCCTTTTTTTCCCATGCGGTTTATGTTACCCTTTTTCCAGTCAGTGGAAACTTCACCAGAGTGACACGATTTCTCAAATATGGTGGTTAGAGGCTTGGCAACTTCATCCCCCAGTTCCCTCGAGACACACAGATACATCTCATCAGGTCTCATGGACTTGTACACCTTCAGGTTCTTTAGATGGTCTTGAACCTGAACTTCTCCTAGAGTGGGCGGTTCTTCATTCTCCCTGCCTTTTCCTCCTTCAACTTTGGCAGTGTGGCTTGGTCACTTGTCAGTGAGGCAAAAATTCATTGAGTACCTCAGCTTTCTCCATAGCCCAGGTAACCACATCTTCCATTTTCTTCTGGAGAGGGCCCACATTTTCACTAGTCTTCCTTTTATCACCAATGTACCTATAGAAGCTCTATACCTAATATACTAATTAAATTAATTTTTTAATTCATTGACAGTAATTTCTGTCCTACTAATGTAAGTCTTTCTGCAGCAAATGTGGTTGAATTGCTTTAGCAAAGGGTAGAAATTAACCCAATGCCATTTTAAGAATATTCTTCTAAAATATGCTTTGAACGTGTAATTACCACCTCTCTATTATTATTTAGGAAATTACCTGCTGAGACTCTTCTGCTTTGTGAAGACACTTTGATCTTTGATTTTCAGGAAAGCCTATTATATGTAGGTCTGGAATGGAAGATCTTTCATTGTCCCTTGTCCCTTTTATTGCTATTGTCCTTGAGGATTTCATAAGCACCTCTAATATCTTCGATAGATTGGACATGTTTACATACTTACTGATTTTGCATTGTAAGCACAATATCCAGGTTTATACACATATTCTAAAATAAGCATAGGTAATATTTACATATACATTTTAATCTATTTCAGGAAAATAAATATGGAAAGAATTAAAGATGGTAATTACGCTAAAAATAGATTCCCCTACAAAGACAACCACTGAAATGAGATCTAACATAGAAGATGGATTGGAGTAGGACTTAATCTGGATTGTCAGTCTCCCCTGTTTTAGATGAGATCCCCAAGAAAGACTCAAATGTTACGAAGAAGCTGATGCTGACCTAAGTGTGCAAAGAGTTATTTGTGGGTCCATATCTGATGACATATGTCAACTCTGAAGGTGAAGAAGTAAGAAATAAAAAATATGTGAAAAGCTCTCTCCAGTGGCCAGCTGAGAAAAAAAAAAAGAATGCGGGTATTTCCATAGTGTGCACTTCTGGACAACCTGTCCAGGGCAATGGGTAGTTTACTGAATACTTCCTAACAATAACCACAATGTTTCATCAAGACCTGCTCAGTTGCCCTGTGGGTTACTTGGGCTCATTACGTGAGTATTGCTGACTGGAGCACACTTTGATCAGGTCCAGGTGATGGACATGATATTTGGCTATTAAGCTTTGCAAATGTACATGATTAGGTAATACATATTGGTTATTGAAATGACTATTGTCGACAAATATTGTCTACTAAATTCTGTTTTCATCTAGAATAAAGTTATAAACTAAGATCTACAAAGCAAAGGATGAAAAGCAAGTAGAAGCTGGGGAAGAAAAGGCAATTCTCACATCAGTGACAATCATTCCCCAAAAGAAACCCTGTGTAATAGGCATGATGATGATCCACACATTCTCAAAGTTCGCCTGTGAGAGATGACAAAGGTAAGTGTCCTTTGGATTACAAATCTGAGATAACCTGTGGAGAGAAAGGAGAAGCATGTACCTACTATTTTAATATTAGCAAACCAGTATCTGAGATACATTGGGAGTAAATGAGAAGCAAAATCCAGGAATGCTGTAGAAGTCATCTGTGTGTGTATTGCAAACCTGATTTCACCATAAAGTTTTTCCTTTCTGCTTCATGGCTCATCTGTCTAGAATAGTACCATTTCAGCGGACTTTCCTGTCCAGCCTCTGCTTGTTCTTTCTTCCTCTATTTCTGTTGCAGTCTGTGTTATTTTACACTATTTCTTCACCCTCCTTTCCCCTGCTTCAACTACTTCAGTGTTTGAGCTATTTCTCCTTTTGTCCCTTCTCATTTCCTTTGAATTCTTCCCTTTTGCTCATGCTTAATTTATGTCTCCACATTTTGATCCTCACATCTTTGTCCTGTGCTTTGAGTCTTTCTTCTGAAGTGCCAAAGATTCATTTTCTCTTTGCCATTACAAAATCCTTCCTTCTTTTGTTCCCGCCTCCCTGTATGCTCTTTGGCACCTCAGCCACTTTTATCTTCATTACTCTTGAGCAACCCTGCCCCCAGCCATCCCAACCTTCTTTTCTTCTAGCCATTCCCTTCTCAACATACTTCAGTATCTAGGGATGGGGCAACTCAGTCTTTAATGTAAATTACGGATGTTCATGTTAGAGGTGTAGAAGTCAAGTAAGTTAGACTGTGGTGAGGTGAAAAAGCAGGTACCATAGAAAGGTTGTGAATGTTTCTGGAAGGATAAAATTATACTTTTAATTTTTTTCAGTCTCCTTCACAGACAGTACATGAATACAGTAAGAATCTTCAGCTAAATTTTATCTTAAGGAGGGAGGGGCAATATAGATAATAGTTATGTTTGCTTACTTAATAAGTAAGCTTTTGAAGTTTGAGTGTTTTTAAAACCTAGTATGTTCCAATGGCCAACTCCCTGAGCCTTTGATTAAGTTAATAGATGAATATGTAGAAGAAAAGCTGGAGGAACACATGAAAGAAGTACTAAGAATGTCTCTTAGGCACAAGAGATAGACCTAGAGATACCACTCTGCAGTATGGGTTACAAAAAAACAGAGCTACCAGGACGAGACCTGACAATGCAGTTGTACAGAGACAGGTGACTCTACCTAAAGGGATTCATTAATGCTCCTGGTATTTAAGCAAGTGCTAGGAAATGGCTTTATTATCCACGTAGCCTTTTATGCTCTTCCCTTCTGCACTCAGAGCCACAGAACTAGAAGAAATTGCACACAGGAGATGTGTTGCTGAACATTATTGCAGATATTCTCTAACGTTGTGCCTCTCAGAAAAACACAGATATAGGATAGCTGTTTTTTTTTTCTCCCTTTCAACAGCCTTAGTAACCTACTACCCCACTGCAATTTCAACAGGCAATCAATCCATCTCTCTGTAGAATTATGTGTGCAACCTCCTTTAAGTTCGCTCAGCATTATGCGCCTAACACAGAAGGTACATTTTTTTCCTGTAGTTTCGTGAAAACAAGTGTCAGGCTGATTCTCATTCAGATGGAAATATGAAACCAATCAAAATGGACTGAAAAGCCTGTAGGCTGCCATTGTCAAACTGAGAAGGAGGTGAAAAGCAGCCCCTTGTTACCAGCTGTAGAGCAAGGGAAACGGTTAAAATATGGTGAGGCAGACAGTGTTGTGGTATTTCTCATTACAAAAGGTCACTGCTCTGCTAGTTCATCACCAGTTTTTGGAGAGAACTGCAGAAGGTTGTGTCAGGGAAAGAAAAGTGTTATACAGGAGACAAGAAATACTGCAAAGCATTAGGGAGACAAAGAAAGCACTTAGTGACTTTAGAGGAGTTGCATGGATATGACCCGAGGCAGAGTTTGGCTCTGGCTGCTTCTATCTACATATCACTCCACAGTGTGCTAAGTGGTGGTTTTACTTACATGGTTGTAAATCCAGAGTCTCTCTACTGAAGACAACTCTCCGGAAACCAGTGGAGGTAATCCAGATTGATGCAGGTGTAAATGAAATCACACTCTGACCTTAAGCACCTTCGTCTGTCTCACTTTTTTTAAAAGTCTTCCTGATAATTAATCTTGCTTCCCAAAATCCAGCTTCACTAATTTGGTAGACTCACAGTGGTGTGCTCTGAAACTATTTTGTTTCTTTTGAACTCTCTCCATTTTAAAAAAAAAGACAGTCAAATCTGCTTTAGCCATTTATGTGGAAGCAAAGTGTCATGCCAAAAAGAGGGCAAATTTATCTTCTCATCTTTCTGTGAATTTCATCAGTGAATCATTCATCTTTTGCTGATACTGTTCACACATTTAAAACCTTTTTGACATGCAGTTGTCTTTAAAAGGTTGACCCATTTCTCACACTTCTGTCTCAAACTGGCTGCCCTAGACAATCTTCTTGGAACCCATCTCATTCCAATGGATGCTCTCTTTGATGGTCATAATTACGTTGCTTGTTGGTCAAGCAAGATAATGAAGGAAGCAGATGCAACACTGCAAGAATGTACTGCTGCTGTCAATAGCACTCAGAGAGCTGAGTGAACAAAAAGCAAAATAAAATGCAACCTTTTACTCCTTAAATATAATTTTTGAAACTGGGTCTCAGATCACTTAAATTCGGTCACTCTGAACAAAATGTATTGACCTATTTGCCAAAGATTGTGGTAAATTAGATAGAGCAACGGCATCTCTTATTTTGGCAGGAGTAGTAACAAGTAGATCCATCAAGTCACTCCAGAAAACCAGTCAGTGGTAATGATATCTCCACACCTGCTACTTCCATTGCTAATGATCTCAAAATGGTTTCACCAGCTTTCAGTGTTCCCACAGCTGCTGCTTCATGTGCTGAATGTTTTACCTCTTTGGCAGCAAGAAGCCAGATGATGCTACTTATGCAATTTATATTACTTGTGACATATACAATAAATTACAGGCTTTCTTCCCTCCCGATTACTTTTGTTGCTCTGAAAGACTACTTCAAATCTGAAGGACCTGTTGTGCGTTTATTGTCATTAATCTGAATTGCAGTTGCTTCTATCCTTTTGTATTAAGTGTCCAACATAAGCAACTTGATCCTTTTCAGATATTGGACATGATCCTTGGGTTCTTACGTCCATTCTTACGTACAGATTCTTTCGGCTTTGTCTGGGTGCTAGTCACCATATTTACCACTGCTTAGTTGCATTCACTAAATTGCCTTCAGTCAAAAACGGGTAGATTACACACCCTTTGAAAGAAAAGACTTGCTTTTCCTCTCTGTTTATAAAGCACCATGAATATGTGGTGTTTGATGCTATATCAATTACCATTGCAAAACACAATTATATGTTGCCCTACAATTAGCTGATGGATATAGGTCGTTACCCTACCATTGGCACCATAGCTTCTCTCCACCTCTCTGCTTTACAAACATGCAGGTAGAAAGTTTTTGGTGTGGTCCCTATCCCACAGGTACAAATATTTTTGCTTTGTTATTATTCTATGTTTTTCTGCAGTGTATAAACATATATTTTCTTCACAACCATGGTGTTTCTAATTCCATTTTGTTACACCCCAGTAAATTTTGAGTCCAGTCCGTTAAACCCAGTGAAGTTAATCCTGAATCACCAGAAGAGTACATTGAGTAGCCCATCCTAAGTCTCCTTTTACTAGTATACTTAATTACTTATAATTTAAGAACAGTTTCATTCTTCTCTCTGGATACAAAATTTTTCTACTGACAACTAGAATCACTTTATGACTGTAGGGAATGCAGAGAGTTTCAAAGTGAGGCATCATCCTTCCCAATGACTACCTAGGAGCTGTAAATATCTGGGAAATATCTTCATTTCTGAATTAACAGTCCTGCAGCAGACCATTTCAGTGGCTGATGCACAGACAAAGTATGCATATATTGTAAAGGTTTGAGGAAAGACACAATTCCAAAGAACTATCTCCTCATTTTCTTAGTGGGTAAAGAAAACTCACTGGGTATTATCTGTCTAAGGCATGTAAAAAAAAAATAAGCTAAAATTCAAAGTTTATTTACATTAAAACTTTACAACCCAAAGTCATAACATATTTGTCAACTATTAACTAGATTCTTCATATCCAAAAAAACTGGATAATAGGACTTGCAACGTGAAATATTAATGTAGTCAAATTCTTGTTTATGATATGATTTGACTACACAAGTTGTCCTACAAACACATACTCTGCCACAGAAAATACAAAAGCTGAAGTACTGAGATACACAGCACCATTGGGAATCTCTGTGTTCTTAGAATAAACAAGAATGTAAAATGCTATGCTGTGTATTTAATGAAAAATCATATTTGTTACCTTTTATGTGTTAAATACTAAAACTCACATACTGACGGCCTGAAAATTAAAACAGATTTTTAATGTTTTTATGTTTCTCCCATCCACACCATTAGATCAATATATTAAATGTCCTGGAGTTAACTTTCCTTTTTATACAGTTAAGCTGTATTTTATGTAGTCTTAGCAAACTTCTGATTAGTACAGTCACTGGCAGCAAGACAGGTACTTTCTTATAATCTTTTTTTCAACAAAATGCACCTCAGGACTATTTCACTATGTAGCAGCTGACATAAACTGCAAACAGGCATCCTGCTTTTATTGTAATTATATTCCTGCAGAAACAAATTTGTTGAAAAAGATACCAATTTTTAATTTATTTTCTCTGTTATCTACGAAGCCTATTTCCTTACTATTCAGCTTGTCTAACATACTGCCTCAATATCTGATCCAAATCTGTGTACACCTTCAAAGTAGAATTTAATCTTCCTGTAATTTGAACATGATAAGCAGGGAATATAAATAAATTTTTGATCAATCAGATTACTCAGTACAACTTCAGGAGTTCAGCTGAATATTTTTCAAGTTTTCCACAATTTTATTTATCGCTGAGTGGGAGTGGGAAATGAGGCTTGCTAAGCAGGACAACGAAATTATAATTTATTAAAAGAGACTTAACAAGTTTAGATGCTATACAAGATAATTATAAGCAAATAGGATATTTTAATTTGAAATTGTATTCATTCTCTGTATAAGCAGTAAGACAGCTAAGATAAAGCTTGCTCAGCACAATGCAGGTTTAGGTTACGACTGGTAAGTACCCCACAGTACAGATTCCACCTTCCACCACAACTGAATTGCTAAAATTGGGACTGACCTTTTCCCCATATTTCTGTTAATCTGTCTTTTGAAAATAATTTCCCCAATCAGTTCCTCAAATTACAGGATTTATACCCTGTAAATAGAGAGCAAATTTAGAAGCCTTAAGAAGACAAGTCTAAAGGAAGGTCTTGTTGCAGTCTTTAGTTATGTATGGGAAAATGCAGAGAAGACAGAACCAGACTTTCCTAGACGTGCACAGTGATAGGAAAAGAGGTAACAGATGCAAGCTGCAACAAAGAAAATACAGTTAGGTATAAGGACAAATTTTTAATGACAAAAGTTCTTAAATATTAGAACGGGTGCCCAGCAGGTGGTGAGTCTCTATCCTTGGAGGTCCTTGGACCCAGTTTGAGTGGGGAAGTTGGACTGGATGATCTCCAGGGCTCCTAACATACTCGATTCTCTGATTGTACTAATACTCTTAACAAGGAAAATCAAAGAATCATAGAATGGGCTGGGTTGAAAAGGACCTTAAAGATTATCTAGTTTCAACCCCCCTGCTGTGGGCAGGGTTGCCAACCACTAGAGCAGGCTGCCCAGGGCCCCATCCAGCCTGGCCTTGAACACCTTCAGGGATGGGTTCTCTTGGCAACCTGTTCCAGTGCCTCACCACCCTCTGAGTGAAAAACTTCTGCCTAATATCCAACCTAAATCTTCCCTCTCTTAGTTTAAAACCATTCCCCCTCATCCTGTCACTATCAGCCCCTGTAAACAGTCGCTCCCCCTCCTGTTTATAGGCTCCCTTCAAGTACTGGAAGGCCACAATGAGACCATCCCAGAGTCTTCTCTTCTGCAAGCTAAACAAGCCCAATTCCCTCAACCTTTCTTCATAGGAGAGGTTCTCCAGCCCTCTGATCTTTGTGGCTCTCCTCTGGACCCGTTCCAAGAGCTTGTGCTGGGGGCCCCAGGCCTGGATGCAGTACTCCAGATGGGGTATCACAAGAGCAGAGTAGAGGGGGAGAATCACCTCCCTCTCCCTGCTGGCCAACGCTTTTTTAATGCAGCCCAGGACATCGCTGGCCTTCCGGGCTGCAAGCACACACTGCTGGCTCATGTCCAGCTTCTTGTCCACCAGGACCCCCAAATCCTCTGCAGGGCTTCTCTCAAGGAGTTCTTCTCCCAGTCTGTATAAGTACTTGGGATTGCCCCAGCCCAGGTGCAACACCTTGCACTTGGCCTTGTTGAACCTCATTAGGTTCTCATAGGCCTGCTTCTCCAGCCTGTCCAGGTCCCTCTGGATGGCATCCCTTCCCTCTATTGTATCGACTGCACCACTCAGCTTGGTGTAATCTGCAAATTTTCTGAGGGTGCACTCGATTCCCTCATCTATGTTGTTGACAAAGATGTTGAAGAGCACCGGTCCCAAGACAAACCCTTGAGGGAAACCACTTGAGACCGGCCTCCACCCAGACATAGAGCCATTGACCACAACCCTTTGGCTGCAACCAGCCAACCAATTCTTTATCGAGTGAACAGTCCATCGTTCAAATCCATACCTCTCCAATTTAGAGAGAAGGATGTGGCAAGGGACCATGTCAAAGGCTTTTCACAAGTCCAGGTAGATTACATCCGTCGCACTTCCTTTGACCACCGATGCCGTCACTCCATCATAGAAGGCCACCAGATTGGTCATAAATGTCTTACAACCATTAATCTTAGTATTTATATGAATGAATACTGCTTTTTAATTGAACGTAAGACATAAACACTGAATCTGTATTCCTATCGTTGTTAGACATTGTTTTGGAAAAATCTCCCCAGTCTCACATCCCTCACATATATACCAATGCCTTTTCAAATAAGTTTAGCAAGGTCTTTTCCCTTTCTCCTGAATCTTATCTCTGAGTCAAAACTGAAGGAGGTTTTTAAGTGGGCTGATCCACTGCCTACTTTGTGATACGCGTTAGGGATCTAGAAGAGCAAACTCTTCAGTTCATTTTTTTTTTTTTTTAATGAGCAAACAATATTTTTTCTTGACCTAAAAACTATGGATAAAGTTAGTGAATTAGTGGGTAAAAGAAATGTTTTAGTTGCACAATTATTCATTATCACAGAACCTTCATGTTATCACAACACCACCAATCTTAACATGTGCCAAAAGTCACAGACACAAATTAAACTTCTCAGCCAAGTTAACCCGACAGCTCAGAGCTTGACATTCACTATGGAATGGAGACATACTCTACGTTTGAAATAATTATCCAATGAACTGCACAGAATCCCTAGAGTGATAGGACTTTCTCCTTTTCTTTGTATGTCTCTTGTATTACATATGGGGTCAGTTCCAAGTGCTTCCCTTACTGGAAATAATGAAGATTGCCTTCACATAGACTTGAATAGAAGTGAAGTTTGTAGTTATCTTTGCCTTTAAAATGTTTAAGCATTTCAGACTACAGAAGAATAATGCTGAAGGACAACAAGAGATTTTCTGAAAAGACCAAAGTGAGACATGAGGTAACAGCACAAGTTCAACACCAGCTGCTTAGTTCAGGATGAACAAACTAAATCACCCAATTGAAAGAAATATCATATTAACCACAGTTATATTTGCTTATTAGTATAAATGCCAGAAGAAATTTGACCAATAGCTTGAAAAAGACCTTGTAGGCCAATCCCCCTTCCTTGAGGCAAGATTAAGAATACACAAACAATTCCAGACATATCTAAGTTGACATAATTGCTGAAGATGCCAGTGGAGTTCCAGTCTCTTCTAGTTTAGTCTTGCACTTAACTAATCTTATACTCAGAAGTTGTCCAAATCTCTTATATGATTATTTCACAGCCTACGCACAGATAACATGGAGACGAATGCATTCTCTTTCTTTTGCCCAGTTCATATTTCAGGACTTACTAGGAAAAAATCTTGGAAACAATCACTGTCATTTCTTGACTTTCTACAATACCTAAACTAGCATTTTATGGCTAAATTATATCATTCATAATGCTTTGCTGACCAGCCCTGAAGACAATACAGATCACATTAGGCATGCATCTCATCACATTGGTGCCAAAATAAGTACAGAATGACTTTCTACTTATAAAAGATAAAGACTATCTTTTGCATCACATACTTCCCTATGGCATATAAAATAGTCAAGAATTCCAGGCATTCCATGAAAGTCCCAGACATTCTTCTGGTTTTAATTTTTAGCCATTCCAACTGGAGCAATAAAGCAGGGAAAAGAACAAACACAACTTCTCTTTCAGATTTGGAAATTTATTCTGTGATTTTCCCAAAAGACACTGCAGTTTCTTTTTTCTTTCCTTTCCTTTTTTTTTTTTTTTTTTTTTTAAGCTACTGTTCTTTCCATTTTTTATGTTCTGGAAATATAATAAATAATGTAAAACTACGCACAATTACATTTGATCACAGGACCAATATTGCCCCTTGAAATCTCATAGTAATGTATGTATATGGATAAGATTTTTACACATTTGACTGTATGTATCAGACTATAACTTCTGCTCTGATATTTACAATGCTAGATCAATAACTATAACTTTTGTCTGTGTTCAGCAGTTTATTTAAAATATGACTTTCTATTACTGTATTCAGATCTCTTATGCTTAAGAATGTATTTTTTAATTGATGTTCTTCATAACTGAATCTTGAAGACTAAAAACACATCTTTCTCTATAATCAAGTATTTTCCTCATCCACAACTTTCTTGTCAAATAAAGTCTATTAATGACACATTAACTCACCTGGCCCCTGCCCTGCAAATAGCTACACAAGCAGACCCTTGCAGGCACAGCAAATGTGTGGAGGCCCTGCATTGTTGGCCAGAGTTTCCAGATATTAGTCCAGAAGTCAGCTGCTTATTTAAGATTTAATGTGCTCTGCATTAGGTGCTGGATTTTGATAAGTTCATCCAGTTTACACAGTATCAGAGTCCATGTATTCATTTATTAGCATCTTCCTGACGCTGACCTTTCCTCTCGTCCTGTCCCCAAACAGAAACAGTATTAACACCTACTCTCTTAGAGCTAGATTGTCTGCAGCCTAGGTTGTGTTTATTATGCATAGTGTATCCCTTGCTAGCTCTCACATGAGAATCTTAATTTCAATACGAGAGTCCCGAGGCTTGAAATGGAGCATGAAAACTGAACACTGGTAAGGGGATTTTTTTATGATAAAAATATCCATTTACCCCCTTAAGCAAACCTGATAATTTTTACTCCATTGGAATTCCTCTTTCATATTTGCCTACATATATTTGACATTTTTAATAACTGTTAAAAGTTGCCAAGAAGGATATATAACTTAAAAGTGTGAAAACAATTTTAGGAAGAAAAGGGATTGTTTTTAAATTGGTAAAACTAAGACAATTTAAATATCAATTTGTGAATTATACAAATGCATAGTCTTGCTGCAGAGGAGACCATGTGGGGCCATGTGAGTCTGTGTGCTTAGTTTTTAAGCCAGAAATATGCAATGATACTAAAGCATTTAAAACTTCATTGAGGAAGTATTTAAAAGTTGAGGACAAGCAACTGAAATTATTAAAACACATCTAAGGCATAGCAATGTCCCAAAACAAAACATTAATTCTCTGAATATCTCTGTCATTTGGTGTCCTGTTTTTACAACAAACCTGAGGGTTATTTTAGCTTCCTGAGACAGGTAAGTGTGAGTGTCAAATTTGTAAAATTACTTGAGCTACCGTTTTTTTTTCAACATTTATTGGAATTGCAAGGGACCACAGAAAAGAGGCCTTGCTTCACAGCTGAAGTTCACACGAGCTCAGTCTTCCCCAAATCATGCACTCTACAAATGTTCAAGGACCAGCCCTTCAGTGTGCAGTTGGTGGGCTTCAGTGTAAACTCCTGGTTCTTCCAGAACTGTCTTTGGAAAGGCTTCTTGCAATTTCCTTTGCAGCATTTGTAATTGGTGATCACCAAAATTTGGGTGCTGGCAGAGACAAGTCACAGTGTTCATACCTCCTATCAAATGTAGATGGCTATTTTTTCTGAGGGTCTGCAAGCTCCTGAAGATGTAAAATAAAATACAAAAAATAAAATGGAGCAATATAAATCAGATTTTACTTGCTTCCACTAAGAACTGTGCTAGGTAGGAGCTGCAAATTTTCATTTTCCTGTAGTTGTTCATTTTAAAAAGTACTACTGGATTTTACCCTATTTCCTCTCCAGGAACATGAACCGGTACATATTGAAAAAATTAACATGACCTGACCTGTGTTTCTTTTTGTCATCTCAGCAGAGGCTTGAGTCCTTACTCAGATCATTTAATAAAATATAATAAGCATATATTCAGAGTTATTGGACAAAAGGACTGCATCTGAAGGTTCACTGTAATGAAAGCTCTATCAACAAAGGGAAGAAAAAATAAGATACAGCTCTGGAAGAGGGAAAAAAAAGAAAATAAACCATCCAACTAAGCAAAGAAAAAGTTTGAAAGGTATTAAATTATGTAAAGTATCTATCTGATTGATCCTGACTTTTGATTCTCCCCCCAAAAGAGACTACAAAAAAGCATGAGTGTCAGATTTAAACTGGTAAAAACACAAAGTCATTGAGCCTTAAAAAGCACTGCAATTATTTGAGCTTCTAAAGAAGCCAAGACATTTCCCCATCCAGAGCGATTAATGGCACGAACGGCACGAAAGAATGAAAGAGACTTGAGGGGAGAAGAAGTGAAGGAATGAATAGAGAAAACATCTGTGGGAAAAAGCATCTGTGGAAAAGCATTTTACATCTATTGGGATATTGTTTGAAGTAGAGTTCAAGGGACTGTGTGCAGGTAAGAAGAGGCAGACGACAGCAAGGAAGAGATTTATACATAAAAAATGTGTGATAGATATTACAGTGGCAAAATCAAATACTTACAAGCACAAAATGAGAGAACTCAACAGTCCTTGCAGTCCTAGTTCTTTTCCCTTGAGGATATGCATTATGACACAGGTTTTTAATATATAATCGCACACTGTGTTTTTTCTGCACAGGACCCCTACCCCATTCAGTGAACAGAATGGATGGTGATCAATTAAAAAAGAACAGCTATTCAATGTTTTGTTTTACCCTCATTGTTCATTTTGTGGACTTAAGTCTTATCTACTGCACACTATTCAGAGGCTGCAATGAAGACAGAATTATTAATTTCCTCATAGGCTTTTCTCTGGCACTCGCCACTGTGATGCTCCACAAGCATTAATTTATCTTCACAAAGTGCAACATGATGTGAGGGGTTACTGTTGTCCCCCTGTTACAGGTAGCAAGCTCAACTAGCGAGACAGTGAGAGTAAAAGTACTTCCTTGTTTACAGTACACAATTTAGGACTTAACAACTGATTTCTCAAATTACATAAAGTAGCACTTAGCATGTTCAAGACAATATTCCCACAGAGTTCTGTTATATCTGAGAATGGCCAGAACTCAGACCAGCAGAAATCAGAAAAGGATAGCGCTGATTAGCTACTTCTACTGTAACACTGAACTGGACCTCTGCAACACAGACAAAATCCAAATTTCTGTTTCATTTGCATCCCAGCTTTGGCAGTGAAAATATAGGTCATACGAAAAGCACCCCAGATTCACATCCCCAGCAGGTCCAGATAATGCTCTGGATAAAACATGAGCTCCCATGGAAGATGCACCAAGTGGCCATTGAATCAAAGTGATTATGAATATGCAAGAGAATTTGGAACTGAAGTTACAAAGTAATATGCCATTCTGTGACCTCATAATGCTTGGTTTTGCAACTACAGCCATGCTTTGTAAAGTAGAGTGTGTGACTGCTTCTGTGTTATTTCCTGCATTTTTAAATTTAAAAGGAAACAAACAGAACTTCTTTTACATGTTGTTATCACATTGTCCTTTGGCAGGTGTAGGAGGTTTGCATGGTCTTTGGCGACTTCTGCTCGTAGTGCATGTGTTAGCAACAGTAGGATATTGAAGAAGACAGCATTAGGGGAATGGATCAGACTTACCCTTCTCTCAAACCTAATGTCTGCCCATCTTACTGCCTTAGCCATACCAAGAACAATGAAATGACCACATACCCCCATAACTTTATTGAATTGTCTTTTTACTGAATCAATGACTTCTTTCTTTGTGCTGGGCCTAACAGAAGAGTCCTGAAGACCATACAAGAGGCAATCTTCAGCTCTGTGGTCAGCCTTAGCTCAGGCTTCCTTAGAGAAGTCTTCACTACAAACTCCTGCTTCATCCCTTCAGCCTTAGATGTTCTGAGGGGCTGGGCTAAACTCATTAAGAACAGAATCTTCTTAGGTTTATCAGTTTAAATTTTCATATGTATCTGCAGGTTGTTTACCAGTTTGTAAACAGTAGAGTCCTGTTTTATAAAAATTAATGATTTATCAAATTTCATGTAAACTGAGACCAATTAACAGGGACAATTTAATTTAACTTATTAAAGTCTGATGAAAAATTACAGCTGAAAAGATCTTTTTAAGAGAAAATCGTACAGCTTGTGCATTAGATAGTGCTTCCTCTTCTGATTTTAATACACTTTCAAGAGTAAAAAAAAAAAAAAAGAGATATAAACAATGAAAGCATTAATTTAATCTAAGATACAATAGGCAAAAGTGAGGTGATAGTTCTGGTCAATTTCCAAAATACATTGTTCAAATGCTGTCTGTCCCATAAACACATTATTCTAAATCAAAAAAATATTTTAGTATAACCTGTATACTAACGTATTTTCTGTAACCAAATAGAAGACCAATAACATAGTGGCAAATTTGTGTCCTTTGGGTCCTAATACCATTTTTAAAGGAAAGATCTCTCTACACTCCTTGTGACCTAAAGAGTATCAGCCAGATCAGTACAAACACAATTTTAGAAGGGGACCCTAATGACTAGAGTGTATGATTATTACATCATCTTCAGCTCTCCCCTTCCACCTCTCCAGGACACAAAGAAAAAAAGATAGCAACAAAATGCATATTCAAAGGTGCAGTTCTATAATCAGGATCACACAAAATTTAGTGAAAACCACAGGCTAGGTTTGGCAAACTGAACTAACTACAGAACATATCCAGTCTTAGGCATTTATAATACTTAAACATATATAATATGCTTAGGTAGTCCCTTTTCCCTTCTCCTTGTCTAAGGATGCAGATTATCCACAATCTAAATTTTTAAGGAGCAGTACTTTTAACAGTATGTTAGTTGGGCTGATGATTTTATGCGTCAAGATAGGATAAGAGAAAATCTTCCACATACTGCTCTTGTGAAACATACTTATCCTGAGACATATCTAACCTTAGCTAGTGTGCAGGTGGGTGATGTGGGAATAAGATATTTTCATCCTGTCCTCTCCTGTGCACAATTGTTTTGACTGTGAATATTACAAAACTGCAAGTACGGATAGGAGCAAAATATGGTAGTAAGGAAAATTTTTTAAAAATATATGAAGCTACATGTTGTTGTCCAGAGGCAAAACAAGAAAAAAACCAACATAGAAATATCTTTGCAATTATTTAAAGGCAAGGAAGGATTAGAGTATGTTCACTAGGTGTTTTCAAAGTAAATCAATAATAAAGTCAGACTGAAAATTTACTGTGTTTCTCCAATAATCATTAGTACTTGAATTCCAGTGTACAAGATCATGCATCCATCTGCCTCTTATACTGCCCACCTTCTACTCTGAATAGCAACAGAGCTGAGTATCAGTATATTTCTAATCACATCACAAAACTGTGTAACAGAGGAATGGCCAAATTGTATCCCATTTTGAAAACATATGGGTGCAATTTAGTATAAAAGGCAGAATATGACAGCCAGGTATATTTAGAGCAGCTTTTCTTTGGATGAGGTGCTTTCAGGTGAATGCATCCTGTACGTGTAGCTTTCACTGACTTCTTCGTATATATGAGTGAGATAAGAAGAGTTTAAAAACTTTTTCTTAATCTCACAAGTACATTGCAATGATGAGAAAGCAATTCCATAGTCAGCTCAGATATAATTGGAAGAGATTTTTGAAGGTGAAACTGGCAGTGAGAAAGTAGAGGTTAAGTGCAGGACTCAGCTCTGATGGCTCTTGTGAACACCTGAGAATAGGAGACTCATTTTTATCAGCAAAATTCAGTGTGGGGTCAAAAGTAAGAGAGTAGCTCGTTCACTTAAAACTCTTCTAATTCTAAATGTAGACAGCATTGATCTTCAAATCCTAACTCAAATCCAGTCTCTAAAGTGACTGCTTCCCATAGAAAGAAAATGAGCACCTGGAAACTGTGTAAGTGATTTTCTTCATTAGAGAAAATACTTAACAGTATCCTCAGGCCATCTGTCCCTTGGCACAGCAGCTGAAGATTGAAGGCCATATTTTCAGTAGTTGCTCCAGAAGTGCCCTGATAACTACTTCTGCTGGTTAAATCCCAAGACATCCTCACAGCTCTCCTGTTCTTCCAGCTCTCTGCTGAACTCTCCATAGTCTGTGACACTTGGAGAGACAAAGAGTAACTTAGACTAGCTGAGAAGATGAATAAATACACACTCCTACTATGAGTTCAGACTCCACTTTCTGCACAGGAGATCACTTCAAATATGTTGTACCATTTTGTCAGTTCTTGTTGAAATAACCTCCTGTTGAAGTCAAAAGTAAGAATGATTTTGGATGACAATATCTATTTACTTGCAAGACAAGGAAGAGCCTCAAACTTCCTTCCTGCCTTCAGTTTTGTTTAAATGGAGAAGATCAATGAAAAACACCTAAGCTTCTTTCTAAAACAACAGATGAAGTACACATTTTTTCCTTGCTGATGAAATAGTGTCCACCTAAAGACAAGACTGTGTGAAGGCTTGATTAATCTTCTGGTTGTCTATTCCTACACAAGACCAGCAGTATGAATTTTAATTAAATTTGTTCAGTCATCCTTTGGTGAACAAAGCCTTATATGCAGGTTTGCCTGGGTACTGGCCATGCTTTTCAAATTAGGGTAGAGCTTGTCCACCCTATTTTTCTCAAAATATGTAAGGTTTATAAATCACATGCTAGAGAAAAATCTATAGAGATTAATGGCGGAAGGTCGTCCCTGTGTTGCTGTTAGCTGAAGAGCAACCAGTTCTGCAATTTGTATCATGGTAGCGTCTGTGAATCAAACCAAGACAAAACTCAGCTGCAACACAATATGTGATTCAATGTTAGTCTGAGTAAAGATAAACAAGATACGTATTATTTTTTTACCACCCACTTACTATATTCAATGTTGAAACAATAATGATGAGATATCTTGGGAAGAAACATTCTAATACAGTTATCCCATGATTCTCTAATGGCTAAAAGCAGTAAGAAGACAGATTCAAACATCTTTTCAAAACGAGGAAAAGCACTAGATGAGTCTCCCCTCTTCAACATATCAGGAATTTGAGATTATCTTCTGTATATGGTTTTAATGACCAGTATTTCCCCTCTTGGAAGGGACTCTGCATATACAGAACACACAAAAAAACCCCAACAGAATAAGGGATTGTAGACTTCATTTGTTACTCCACAAAGAAATGCTTTGACTGAGTTCAGTTCCCTTTGTATCCCCCATATATTTCTAGAGATGCCATTTGAGGAAAGATCCAGGGATTAACATCAGTTAATCAGAAAAAAACTTTAGGGTTTTTATCAAAACCAAATTTTGCTGGTATCTAAAACACTTCACTCCATGTTTATGTAGTTAGGAAGTCATAATTTTCTTCTGATTTCTTACCATAAGCATTTCAAAATGATGCAATCATCTGCTATGGGTTTAGGAGGGACTTTAAGAAATGTTTTGAGTTATCAAGAATTTGTATCAAACACATCTTATGATCCTATATAACTGTATCTACTTTCATCTTGAACTCATGAGTTTCTTTCTTCCACTACATCTTAATTCTTACAATCTTTTTTCTAACAGCCACCCTAAATGTATTTCACATTAATTACAATTATTTGTTCCGATATCAACATTATACTTTAGTTAAAATAATTTTTCCATGCATGATGTTCCCTTGATGCATTAAATTAGAGCAAGTATTAGCCTTAGTTTGCTAAGTTAAATAAACTGATCTTGCCTCCTTTCTTTGGGTAAGTATGCCTTTACCCCTGACATCTCAGTCATTATGTAAACCTGCTTCAGTTTGAATTAATCTTGCTTAGCATGAACAGTTAGAAGTTTACAGAATATTCCAGGGGTGTCTCAACAGTGAACTCTGCATTAGAAATAATACTTTCCCTCTCTAGTAGGAGCACTATGCCTGATAATTTTTCAGGGCTGCATCTGGCTTTTTCACTGCTATCCCATATTGGTGACCCTGTCACCCTGCGCCTAAGTAACACTCAAGGTTTCCTACCTCCTGTTTCCAGGACAATCCCCTGAACTTAGGCAATTATTGCCACTGTCATGGCTAAATCAGATTGTAGTAGGGCACTTCTATTCCTAGTGTGAAAGTCATTTGAAATGCTTTTTTATTTGCTGAGGTAAAACTGTATCTGATTGGATAGTTTCCTTTTTCTAGAAAACCAGCTCTCTAATAAATTAGATATATTCAGTTAGTTTGATCCGTGAACTTTACTTAAAGTTCCACTGACTGGAAAAAGGGTAACATAATCCCCATTTTTAAAAGGGAAAAAAACAGGAAGACCTGGGGAAAACTGCAGGCCAGTCAGCCTCAACACTGTGCCTGGCAAGATCATGGAGTAGATCCTCCTAGAAACAATGCTAAGGCACATGGAAAATAAGGAGGTGATTGGTGACAACCAACATGGCTTCACTAATGGCAGATCATGCCTCACAAATATGGTGGCCTTCTATGACAGGGTTACAGCATTGGTGGATAAGGGAAAAGCAACTGATGTCATCTACCTGGACTTGTGCAAAGCCTTTGACTCAGTCCCACATGACATCCTTGTCTCTAAGTTGGAGGGACATGGATTTGATGGAAGGACCACTCAGTGGATAAGGAATTTGCTGGATGGTCACACTCAAAGAGCTGTGGTCAGTGGCTCAATGTCCAAGTGGTGATCGCTGACAAATGGTTTTCCACAGGGGTCGGTACTGTTAACACCTTTGTTGGAGACATGGACAGTGGGAGTGAGTGCACCCTCAAAAAGTTTGCCAATAACACCAAGTTGTGTGGTGCGGGTGACATGCTGGAGAGAAGGGATGCCATCTGGAGGGACCTTGACAGGCTTGAGGGGTGGGCCCATGCAACAAGGTCAAGTGCAAGATCCTGCACATGGGTTGGGGCAATCCCAAGCACAAATACAGGCTGGGGGGAAAATGGATTGTGAGCAGCCCTGAGGAGAAGGACTTGGGGGTGTTGGCTGATAAGAAGCTGAACATGACCTGGCAATGCACATTTGCAGCCCAGAAAGCCAACTGCGTCTTAAGCTGCATCAAAAGAAGTGTGACAAGCAGGTTGAGGGAGGTGATTCTACTCTACTCCACTCTCGTGAGACCCCACCCGAAGTACTGCATGCATCTCTGGAGTCCTCAGTGCAGGAAGGACATGAACGGTCCAGCGGAGAGCTGCAAAGATGGTCAGAGGGCTGGAGTAGCCTCCCATACGAGGACAGGTTGAGAGAGTTGGGGTTGTTCAGCCTGGAGAAGAGAAGGCTCTGGGGGACTTTATAGTGGCCTTCCAGTATTTCAAGGGGGCCTGCAGGAGAGATGGGGAGGCACTCTGCATCAGGGGGTGTAGTGATAGGACAAGGGGTAATGGTTTTAAGCTAAACAGTTTGAATTTTATTTTGATTTTGAAAGGAATAGTTTCCACGCAGTCGTTACCCTTTGCTATTAAAAATAGATATTGTTTTGACTAGCATCACTGTTTTACCAATATTGAGACAAATATCTAACTATTTCAGAGTCACACTTAGTTTCCCTTTTATTTCAGTAGCTGTCCTGGGTTGAGCCAGACATCTCCCCATACTGTCACCTTCTCCTCACTTTCAATGGTTTTACATGATTCTGACAGCCCTTGGGATATTCGGGTCAGCATTTTAATTGTTGTCATCCTGTTGCAAGGCCTCTTGAATGTATCTCAGTGTGTATTTCTCCTCATGGTATTAGTGTACAAACATTTAATTTTTATCTGCTGTTACCCAAGTTTTTGGCTCATTAAGCATGTCCTTTTGACTCAGTAAAATACCTATGTAAATACTTCTTTCTTCATTTACATCTTTATACATTCTTTTTTTATGCCTATATCTCAGTATTGTTTGTCTGTCCTACAGAATTTAAGCAGTTCTTTGTATTTTTCTTTTTCACAGATTTCTGACAGTAAAGCTTAGCGACATCTGTTCAATTCCATGAGTATTCCGTACTTTCCATGAACATTTTGCATGACCAGACATCCCAGACTTCTTGACAATCTTTGTTACCTTGCTGTGTTTTCTCCCTTTTTTGTAATGGGCTGAAAGAATTCCTTCAGTGACTGCTTAAGCCTTTTTGGAGCATCTGCCTTTAGATATCATCATTATTGTTAATCCATTATAGTGGGAATTTGGTGATACAATTTCTCCCAACATAAAGCACAAACAGGAGTTTATTCCCCGCTTGCCTCAGGAACTTCTTTACCCTTTGATATACAACTTGTAGTCCTGCTTTTGGGGGAAGTATAAGCTTCAGTTTCCTTGGTCCAGTCTCTTAAAATATCCTTCAATCTTTTATAAGAAAGGCCCTCGTATAAATCTGCCTCTTTCTGGTACAGAAGTGGATCTCAGGTCAGCTCCCTTTCATTTTATCCTTTTTCTCTGTGTTGATCATTTCATATTCTGCGCAAGCTGCTATATATCACACTCATTCCTCCCCAAGACCCACCCCCTGATTATCTGTATTAGTCTTCTTCAGTCACTGTTACTTCTGTCAGTTCTTCAAATCTCTGCCTACATGATATTATTGTGTTCATCTTGGTCCCTAATTCTCATATCTATTTGCCTTTTAGAATGTAGGCCACACCTCAGTATTTTTTCTGGTGAAATTTCTATCTCAAATATTATTTCTATACACTTTTATACTCTATACATTTATATGTTGCAGTTTTATTAATATTAATAAAATAATATTAAACACTTATTTAATCACATATTTTCCTTATTTTTTTCATTGTTTTGATGATATAGATGACTGCTTACCTCATGGTAAAGTTCTGTGCAATCTATATTTCTAGTTTTGGCACACTGTAAATCTTGATATTGTGTTTTCATTGTGTAAAATCTTATGGAATAGTTGTGACCATCTCAGGCCAACTGTGCAATTACATGCTATGTCATAGAATGAAGGTAGCTATAGTGTGTTCCATATATAAGACAAAACATGCAAATTCAGCTTTACTAATAATAGGCACATAATTATAAAATACAGTTCTATAATTTTATATATCTTTTACTTATATAAATGTATTTATATGCCTTGTTTTCATGTAACTTCCTACGTTGAATGTTGACTGTCCCTGAGAGAAATGCATCTGGGCTGTCTGGTCTTCAAAATATTTCTGGCAATCAATAATGGAGATTCAATTCCTTTACAGTTTTGGGGCTTTTTTGTTGGTTTGTTTGGTTGGGGGTTTTTTAATTGAAATTATTTGTACATTCCTTGCTTGACTTAAAGCATTGGACTAGATAACACGATGACCATCCCCTTTGATATATCAAGAAGTATTGCCAGAGATTCATAGTCCATGGGTTTATATAGGTCCATAAAGTTTTTAAAAGGTTATACGATATACCATCCTAGATTTTTTCTGTCTGATTCATGATTAGCTGATGAGCTGATTCATGTTTAATATTTGATGCCAGGACCTGCAAATATGGTCAGTATAACAAAACCAGCTCTAGCTACTGTACTTGAACCATAAGATTTTTAAAGCAAAATTATATTTCTTGAAAGCAGAAACTTATGGAGTTTATGCCAAAAATTTTTTGCATAAAATAATAGTCTTTCTTTCCTTAATTACTCTACCTTTCCAATTTCACTTTTAGCCATATGCTGAAATGATTTTTTGTGATTTACATACTGGCTCTCCATTTGACCATCCATTTGGCCAAATATGTGTACTGGAAAACATTGTCAATATATAATTTCTTCTTACTATTTATGAACCTTCTTTCATTTCATTCAGGCATACATCTCTATATCCATTTTTACTAGCTCCATCTATTTCCGTTCATTTATGACCATTGATATTCATGTCTATCCGTATCCATTAATTACTGTAACTTTGTTTTATGGACTATTTTCCCCTCAACGTCATAAGAAAGGGCAACACACATTCATGGTTACATCTGCATATTTTTTCTTATACTGGCCATACTCTGATCCCTTTCAACAGCCCACTGAAGATTGAGAGAAAATACCAAATCCACTGATAAAGTCAAGCTTTATGTTATATAACTACAAGTGGTTTCAGTTTCTTTGTTGCTTTGTTGATATCTGGGCAAATAGTATTTTTGTGAAGTAGAGGTCATTTTAGATGCACAAAATTAATGATTGATGGCATATCTTAACTTGCTTTCTCTGCATTTAAGTCAGAAAAAGTACTTAATTTTCTCTCAATGACTGGTACATGCATCTAAGTTCATCCTGTAAATCCTTCAAGCTCTATTTCTGTGTGCAGGCACTGATTTTCTTACCAGAAAACTATTCCAGTCAATATTTCAGTTTTCAGTAGTTACTGACGAAATGCATCCAGGAAGGGACTCCAGTCACTAGGCTATGGAAATATGTATGCTTTTTTTTAACCTTGTGTCCAAGGCCTCTTATAAACACATATAAATATTTGATCAAACCATTCAGAATGGATCTTTTCCAGTAGAAAGGACTGTGTGACATGTTCCACAACACCACAAGTTTGCTGATCAAAGCAACTGTGTGGAGTTGTACAGTAGGATTTGTACTATATTTAAATATCTCTGGGAAAAAGAAGAAAATTAGGTAAAATATTCCTGATAGAAACTACCAAATTGTGGGACAGAAGTGGGCACCATCATTATCACTACTAGTCCAAGGTTGTTTTGAAGCCTGGAACTGGTGCTTAACTCCAGAAGACAATAAACACTGTGAATTACCAGTGGAGAAAAGCCCTCCACTTCAGAACAGAAGTAGTTGCCTAGATTTGTTTGAGTTACAGACATATCTTCAGCACATCCTGTTGGAAAACATAGGTAGCTGTCTATTCAATATGCTAGTTTTTTATGGCTTTCTTATACATTGGATTGCCACTCCAGGCACTTTGCAGTGATGCTTAAAAAGTGCTACAATACTTAGGAATGTGACACCTAAGACCCTTTTTGCATTCAGTTCTTATCCATTAAAATCACATATTGCTTGAATGCATGAGGTGTGTCCACTAAGATCAATTAAGCTGAGCTTCTGATCACTTTCTTACCACTACAGAACCACTATAGACTTATAGTGATTCTTAACCGATTTCAGTGGAGCTATGCCTGTCTGTAGGAGCTGAAAATCAGCCTATAACTCGCAAGCAAAATTATGAACAAACTTCCAATGAAAAATTTATTCTCAAAGAAGCTTTATAGGAAGTTTTTTAGAAATATATAAAGAATAAAATGATGCAATATGAACAGAATAGGTCAGTCAAAACCCCATAACAGTTAGCTTTGCAGGGTATCTGTCACTCAGAACTCCCTTCCTAAAAGGTTTCTTCATGATATCCATTATCTTTAAGCTATAACAGCATCTGGCACAAATTGAGTGTAGTTTCACTGCTCTGCCATAATACAAATAATACGACTAAAATACGCACTAAACTAGTAAAGGGTATACTTCAAACAAGCAGGTTTTTGTCTTAAGCAGCCACTTTAATATATTCCCAGGGGTTGCCATACAATTTTATTTGATGTTTAGTTGAAGACTTGATCTACTAAATAATAAATTTTCTCTAATCCCTAGAACTGTTACTAAAGACATGTTTGCCTATATATTTTCCTGAGTTATAAATAACCTTAAAGACTTAAAAAAAAATTTTTTTTTGCAGCTATTTGGCTGTATAATTGCATACTAGACAGGGAAGGGGCAAGCCAAGAACATTACCCAGTTCTATGGGATCATTCTGGAAATGTCCTTATATTCCTTAATAAGATTCACTAAGTCCAGCTTTCCCTGCTGATTCAGGTCTGCTGACCAAGGGGAGCAGGACTAAGGATACTGTTGTCCAGTTGTTCATTTAACCATGTTCAAAGCCCAGAGGAATGCAATAGTGTTGCTACCAGTAGGTACTCCATGTCCTCATGACCT
>NW_010105461.1:0-1158 GCF_000699245.1 Pterocles gutturalis | reverse complement strand
CTTTATTCTCGTTCCCTCTCCAACTTTCTCGTGCATTACATGGTCTGGGTAAGTTATGATTAATACTTTTAAGTGTCCTATAATGTCTTACAAAAGTTTAACACAGTTTTGAACTAAAAAGCGTGTATCTTGTCTTATTTTTAAGATAAAACTAATCACATTCTTTCACAACTCCTCTTCTTTACCAGCCTTGCATACCAAGTTGTTCCTTTTTTTATGGGGCTTGAAGTTGCAAGTGCCTTGATAATATGTGCTCTTCTCTGCACTGTATCAAAATGCCATTTCTAATGGAAACTGGTGACAATCTTGTCAGTCTTAAACATTCTACCTTTCTGCAATACAACATAATTCTCTATTCTGCAGCGGTAGTCCAGATAACACACCAAATTGTTCCAAATTAACCTGGGTTGCACCAGTGCTTGGTCATTGAATGGATGTGACACAAGTGGTGATAGACATACACTGATGTACAACTAGAACAAAATTTTGAGGAATCATCCTAAATGCTTAAAGCAGTGATGCAGCTGTAGTTTTGTTTTTCAGGGTTTGTTTTGATTATTTTTTTTTTTGGTGGGATAATTAAACACTATCTTTTTGTAAAGAATTGCTCAATACCCTGCAACTTGTACTGGACTTTATTTTATTTCATCTCATAAACATATGTTAGTCTTAACTGTTTCTTCTATGTCCCTGCCTTCAAAAGTCTAATTTGTCTTTTTACTCACTAAGAGATGAAATCTAACAGCAAACAAGACTAAAGCAGGCCTATTCTAAACCTCTGTATTGTATTCTACAAAAGATGTTATGGAGAACAGTTGAAGTTGACAAACTAAAGCAGACAGAGCAAGGATTTAGCTTAGAAACCTTCCCACTACTTAATGCAGTGACTTAACATCAATGTCAGCAGAAACCCAGATCTATACCTTAGCTATACATCATCTTAGTGACTGCTTTCACCAAGTTCTACACAGGTTTTGATTTTGACCAGAAATTCCAACTTGACCATAAGATATCTTTTTGCAATTAATATTTTGTTAAAACCAAATAAAATCAAATACTCAATCAAAATTTTATTATGAATAAATTAAATGTCAGAATAAAACATGTCATCACAGACTTCTAAACCAGACCTGCTAGCGACAGATAGAGTTCACCTGT
>NW_010105460.1:959-1182 GCF_000699245.1 Pterocles gutturalis | reverse complement strand
TGATGGAGACCCAGCAGTCCTCGGGGAAGTCCTGCAGCATGGGCACCAGGAACTGGAGGCAGCCGTCCCAGTGGCACAGCAGCAGCATCATCCCGATGAGGTTGAAGATCCTCACCACTGCGCTGGCCAGGTCGTACGTCATGTGGAAGATCTGCGGCAGAGCAGGAGCAGAGCTACAAACTCTTTTCCCAGCACGGCCCCCCGAACCCCCGCCCTCCAGCCA
>NW_010105460.1:0-911 GCF_000699245.1 Pterocles gutturalis | reverse complement strand
GCGGGACTCCCCTCACCTCCTCCCACTGGTGGATGTAGCGGATGAGACGCGACAGGCGCAGGAGGCGCAGGAGGCTGAGAATCTTGGTGAAGCGGACGATGCGCAAGGCTCGGGCTGTCTTGTAGACGTCGGAATCCATCTGGGTCTCCAGGTCAACGATGAGGAAGATGTAGTCAACCGGGATGGAGGAGATGAAGTCGACCAGGAACCAGCTCTTCAAGTACTTCATCTTGATGGTGTGAGGGTCGAGGATGATCTCCGTGTTGTCCTCCACCACGATGCCTGTCCGGAAGTTCAGCACCAGGTCAGCCAAGAAGAACGTGTCCGAGAGGACGTTGAAAACGATCCAGGGCGGGGTGTTCTCGTCCTTGAAGAAGGTGATGCCCACGGGCAGGATGATCAAATTCCCCACCATCAGAAGCAGCATGATGAGGTCCCAGTAAAACCTGTGGGGACGGAGCGGGGTGGGGAGAGGCAGGACATGGCCGGTTAGAAAATAAACCTGGGTTCAAAGTTAGAGCCCAAGTCATCGTGGAGAGAGAGGCGCTCAGGACACACGTCCCTGCCCACACTCATGACTGACATCCTCCTGGAGAGGAGAAATTCTGCCCCGGCTCCGGAGGCAGAGCAGGGGCAGGGGTCTGGGGGAGCAAACATTGCCCCATGTGCGTCAGAACGGTGGAGGGCTGCAGCTCGAGGAGCTTGGCCATCGCTCCTCCCTCTCCTCGTGGCGTGACAGTGCACGCACACGCGTGCCCCCGCCCCAAACCTGACACATGCCCCGTGGAAATCTCAGGGAGGAATGTGGTAGCTCCCTGTCATCCGCCGGCTCCCCATCACCGCCCGGGATGGCTTAGCGGGATTTAGGACAAGCTTTATGGTTATGCAAACCCAGCGCCGGGCTCCTGGGG
>NW_010105459.1:0-8098 GCF_000699245.1 Pterocles gutturalis | reverse complement strand
CACTACCAAAACCTTGCCACGCAAACCCACTGATTTCTATGGAGTCAGAGTGATAAATAATGGCTTTTATTGAGCAGGTATTTTTCAGAAGTGTTCAGCACCTACCATAGTCCAATGAAGTGTCTGAGGAATTGACTTGGTATTAAAAGAGAGCAATGAGAACAGCAAGGAACTTACCACCTTTGGAAATGTGGCTCAACAGAGGTGCTACTACCCTGTGCATATTCACTCAAAAGTGCAAATGACAGTTTGATATTTGATTTGACTTCTTTTTCACCCTATCCAGCTACAGGGCACCTGGTATAAATGCCTGACTGTTGTTTTTAAATCAAACGTTAACATTTCCTATTTAAGGTTAATTGAACACCCGGTCCAAGGCACACTACATGACTTTTTTTCTAGTCTAATTTCCTATGGCTTAGTGTTGCGGATGGTAGGAACATTAGCCAAGTGAGTTCCCTCTGTTTATATCTCTTGTCATTAGTTTAATGAGAAGCTATTGCAGTGACTCATTCCCTCTTTCGCTCTAAGGCTCTTGCTTTTAAAAACTTGGCAAAAGGAAAGGTGAGGATCTAATAAAACAAAATTGAACTGTGTCTCTCCTTCTTTCTTTTTCCCCATGTTTGTAATCATGGGGTAAGAACAGGTTCTTAGAGTCATTTAGTCCTCTGCCCCTACTGAAGTACCTGATGTTCAGCAACATTTCTGCGAGAGGAGTGGCCAGATATCTCCAATAAACTGTTCATCCTTAGAGGCATTTTTCTGGGAGGGAAGTTAGCTAGACGTGAGAGCACTGTGTGCAGGAATGTCCCATTGTCCATCTCAGGAGGTCAGACCGCAGGCAGTCTGTGGCTTTCCTGGGGATGCAAAGCAGCTGAGTGGTGTTCACAGAGGCCAGTGCCAGGGCCATGACTGTGATATTAGGTCTTTTAATTCTAGCCTACTTATCCCCTTGAAATTTTTGCAGCAGGAAAACTCACTGCTCATGTGCTGCTGCCACTGGGCAGAATTCGGAGCAGATCAGCTCCAGGGGCTCAGATGTCTTAGATGTTAGGACTTGTCTGTAGGCTGTCTCATTTAGATCCAGGTAGTTAAGGGAGAAATAGTTGCATTCTGGAACAAGTGGGTCCACTTGTAGGATTATCTGAGCATATTTAGTGTGCTCTATATTTAACAGAATCAAAGAAAGGTTGAGGTTGTGTTGTAGTTTTGATCCTGGCTGGCAACCAAACACCACCACAACCGCTCGCTCACCCTCCCCTCTCCCCCTCACAGGGATGGGGGAGAGAATTAAAGGGGTAAAGGAAAAAGAGACCCATGAGTTGAGATAAGAACAGTTTAATAACTAAACTACAATCATATTGAAAATAATAATAACAATAATGGTAATATATACAACCATATAAATGAGTGATACACTGTGATACTGCTCACCACCCGATGACCAAGGCTCAGCCCATTCCCAGCTAACTATCCTAGAGAAGGGAGGGTCCCAAAACCACAATCCCAGAATGGACATAAGAGCCTGAGTGTCCGAGAGACCAAGGTGACCCTGAGAGAAGGGCGATCCAGAAGGACATAACCTGGAGCAAGAGAAAGTACTTCCGAACAGACCCTAATCTATATACTGGACATGATATGGAATAGACTATTGACCAATTGGCATCTCAATCCTAAACCTAAGATCGAATCCTAGGCTATTAATTCGGGCTGTGTTCCCTCCCAGCTTCTCCTGCACCTGCAGACACTGGCACAGCAGAGAAGCTGAAAAGTCCTTGACTGTCCTGGCAGTAACTATAAACATCAGTATGTTATCAGCCTTCTCCTCAGCACAAATCCAAAACACAGCCTCTCACTAGCTACTGTGAAGAGAGTTAACTCTGTCTCAGCTGAAACCAGGACATTCTCCACCCCTTATTCTATGCCATCTATGTCATCATCAGATCCCCCTGTTTTCCCTTAATCTAGAGACCATTCCTTCAAAACATTATTGAGTTCATTTAATGCATGACTTTGGACTACATCTGTCATGACAGTCTTTTAAGGCAGGAAAAAATGATGTGGAGTTCACTCAGCTGCATGATGTTGGACGCAATACACAGATAGTGTATAGTCTCAGTTGCATATTGCATCTGGAATTTACACATCTGATGTACCCAGCACAGTCCGTCTCAGTGGTCTGTGGGTTGAGGATGTGTGTCTCAGGGAAGTTGCTGGACATCAGTTCCAGTTCCACCAAACCTGGGTGATTCTTAACAGCATGTCATTAGTATAATGTATAATAGTCATAGCAGTGATAATATGCAATGGCAGAGTTATGCAGAAATTAACATTATACAGTTACGTTCATTGGCCACTTTCACCCAACATCAAGTCCCCCTGAGGTACACATCGGACCTCTCTGCCCTTCTGCATCATCCACCAAGTGCACCCAGGTCCTTGAGCAAAAGCAATCCCATGAATGGGTTTACCTTTATGCAAGGCAGGAAGAACCTAAACTGTCTTCCCCAGTATATTCTTGATATGCACCACAGGGACTTTATCTCCACCTACAGTATGTGAAAGTTCTGATTGGCCAGGGCCATCCTGTTTGGCAGATCCTCTAGTGTTGATTAGCCAGGTGGCTTTTGCTAAATGCGTATCCCAGTTTTTGAAAGTTCCACCCCCATTGCTTTCAATGTAGTCTTAAGCAGCCCATTGTATTGTTAGATCTTCCCGGAAGCTGATACATGATACGGGATGTGGTACACCCACTTAATGCCATGTTCTTTGGCCCAAATGTCTATGAGACTGTTTGGGAAATGAGTCCCATTGTTTGACTCAATTCTGTCTGTGGTGCCGTGCTGCCACATGACTTGCTTTTCAAGGCCCAGAATAGTATTCTGAGCAGTGGCGTGGGGCATGGCATATGTTTCCAGCCATCCAGTGGTTGCTTCCACCATTGTGAGCACATAGTGGTTACCATGGTGGGTTTGTGGAAGTGCGTTGTAATCAATCTGCCATGCCTCCACATATTTATGTTTTAACCAGCGTCCTCCATACCAGAGAGGTTTTAACCATTTGGCTTGCTTGATGGAAGCACAAGTTTCACATTCATGGATAATCTGTGCAATAGTGTCCATGGTTAAGTCCACCCCTCAATCACGAGCCCATCTATATGTTACATCTCTTCCTTGATGACCTGAGGCATCATGGGCCCAATGAGCTAAGAAATTTTCACCCTTATGTTGCCAGTCTAGAACCACCTGAGACACTCTAATCTTAGCAGCCCAATCCACCTGCTGGTTGTTTTGATATTCTTCGGTAGCCCAACTCTTGGGTATGTGAGCATCTACATGATGCACCTTTATGACCAGCTTTTCTACCCAGGCAGCAATATCTTGCCACAGTGGGGCAGCCCAGATGGGTTTGCCTCTGCACTGCCAGTTACTCTGCTTCCATTTCTGTAACCACCCCCACAAAGCATTTTCCACCATCCAAGAGTCAGTATAGAGATAGAGCACTGGCCACCTTTCCCATTCAGCAATATCAAAAGCCAATTGGAGGGCTTTTACCTCTGCAAACTGACTTGATTTACCTTCTCCTTCAGCAGCTTCCACGACCCTTCTCCACATGGCAGATTTCCACTTCCAATGTTTTCCTACAAGACAACAGGACCCATCAGTGAACAGGACGTATTGCTTCTCATTATCTGGCAGTTCATTATATGGTAGGGCCTCTTCTGCACTTGTCAGATCTGCCTCCTCCGGTGACATTCTGAAATCTTTGTCTTCGGCCCAGTTCGTGATCACTTCCAAAATTCCTGGGGGACCGGGGCTTCTTACCCTTGCTCATTGTGTAATCAGTGCAATCCACTTATTCCATGTAGCATCAGTTTCATGGTATGTAGAGGGAATCTTCCCTTTGACTGTCCTGGCAGCAACTATAAACTTCGGTATGTTATCAGCCTTCTCAGCACAAATCGAAAACACAGCCTCACACTAGCTACTATGAAGAAAGTTAACTCTGTCTCAGCTGAATCTAGGACAGGCTGGCAGGCACCGCTGGAGATCATCCAGTCCAACCCCCTGCTCAGAGATGAGACAGCTAGAGAAGGTTGCCCATGTCTGTGTCCAGTCAGGATTTTAATATTTCCAAGGATGGGGACTCCACAGCCTCTCTGGGCAACCTAATCCTGTACTTGACCACCCTCACTGTAAGAAGTGCAGGAGGTCCATATCTCAACGTGCTCCTTACAGTAACGTAAGTATTGTCTCATAGAGGTTCCTTCTTTAAAAATGTAGTAGGTGACAACTGAACTCCTCCTTTCTCTCCTAGAGAATAGTTTAGCCAGGATGCTGGTTTAGTAAACAAGAAAGATGCAGGACTATTGCAGTGGTAACAGCTCTATGGATCCTTTAGTCAGAGATCCCAACAAGAAATGTCTCCCGGAATATTTTTCTCCTTAATCCACCTTAAACTTCTTAAGATGGGTAGAAATCAACACTACTGCTCAGCATTTATAATGCCATTGCTGCACCCTGTGACAGCAGGCCTTATCTTCATGGATTTTTCTGGTTTTAATAATTGACCTTGTTTGTCAGGCTGCCTGGCATGTGTGGCCACATAGACAGACATTTCAGTCCAGCTGTATTCTCCTTCCCACAACTGAGCCAGCACCAGGCTTATGTGCTATTTATTGAAACACAGATGAAAAACTGGAAATACAACTGACATCTCCTCTCCATTAATACCATCAGGTGATATCTAGGCCAGGGAGAAGCCCTTAATGCTCCAAAATGGAATATGCGTGAAGGGAAAGCAAGGCACCCATGAAAGGAACCCAGTCTGGAAAAAGGCTGGGTTTGATCTCACAAGCATCCACATGAAAACCCACATTTTCAGAGAACAGGACCCCTCTTTATATTGAAATCAGTGTTTCAAAGGGAATTTAAGGAAACAGTAGCATTTAAAGGGATCGGTTTAGGAGAAGAGGAAAAGTATTTCCATGATGCTGTCCTATTCACTGTGTGACTACACAAGGGACAGTGCACCTCTTTGAAGTGCTGGCATGATGTATCAACAAGTCATAGAGTCACAGAATCATATAATGAATCATATAATGTTCAGGGTTGGAAGGGACCTTAAAGATCATTGAGTTCCAAACCCCCTGCTGTGGGTAGGGACAGCTTCCACTAGACCAGGTTGCTCAAAGCCTCATCCAACCTGGATTTGAACACCTCCAGGGATGGGGCATCCAGAACTTCCCTGGGCAACCTGTTCCAGCATCTCACGACCCTAACAGTAAAGAATTTCTTCCTAATATCTAATCTAAATCTACCCTTTTTCAGCTTATACCCATTACCCCTTGTCCTATCCCTACACTCCCTGATCAAGAGTGCTTCCCCATCTCTCCTGTAGGCCCCCTTGAAGTGCTGGAAGGTTACTCTAAGGTTTCCCCGAGCCTTCTCTTCTCCAGGGTGAGCACTCCCAACTTTCTCAGCCTGTCTTTGTATGGGAGGTGCTCCAGCCCTCTGATCATCTTCGTGGCCCTGCTCTGGACTCGTTGCAACAGGCCCGTATCCCTCCTGTGCTGGTCCTACCACTGCTTCCAGCTGTTGATGTGTTGCACATTTCCTCAACAGGATTTAAGTTTAAATGAATGCATCACATAGGTGAAAACAAGTAAGACTATTTGACAAGTAAGATCGCAAATATTCCAACTGGTACTGTGGTTATCTTCCCACTCCCCTTTCCTTTGTGGGAAAGAGGTTTTCTGACAGGACCATTTTCTGAAAAAATTACTTTTTCACTGCACCTGATATCAGCAGAGATTCATTTATTTTCCCTTCTTTCCTTATTATCTCTTTTTTTAATATACTTGTTCTCCTTGTCATTGATTTGGCCTTTTATTTTCACTTTCTTCTTCCAAAGCTGCAATCATAAATGTGGAGAAACAGTGGAAATGAACAGCAGGTACCGAGGCAATGGACCATCAGCCATCTTTTCTTGGGGCTGTTTTCTCAAGATCACCCTAGTAAGCTGAAGATACACGTACCTCTTCTTTCTCCAGAGTACATTGCTAGGAAGTATTTCAAACAGGCAATAGCCTTCATATCCTTTTGTTCTAAAATGAAAAAGTTATTTCATGGGCCACTTAATAAAGGATACTTTTAGTTGATTGGATTTTAATGAGAGGAGAGGACATTAGGAAGTTTGTACCAAGGGGTGCTATATAAAAATAAATTACTGGTGTGAGCTATATTTTCCCTCTAATTAGTACTCCTGATGGGTGGGTGGTGTCAAAGCAGTGGGAAATGTAAAGACTTCAGGAGCTCAATATTAATTCAATATTACTATTCAAGCAAGCATCTGACATATCACTATAAAATCAAAGCATCCTTCAGCTCTGAAACATAATGAGGAAGACATGGAAAGGTCTAAATAACACAGAGACATCACTGATGTAGCATTTATACTATTTCAGAAAAGTAGAATTCCTCCTTTACAGAAATTAAGGCAAATCTTCCTAAGGATACCTTTGAATGGCTGCAGTTCTCCAGCTCCTGGCTCCCCACTAACCTTTTCACTGAGGAGCCCTCTGCAGCTCATAGGCAGGGTGTTCTGAGTTTGATCTTCACTGACAGGAAGAAATTTATGGATGATGGTGACCAAGAAAGGACAGGGTACCTTTTTGATGCTTTTTTTCATCTTCTTTGGTATCGGGTCCAGGTGTTCCTGCAGAATGGCACAGGCCTCCAGTGGTGTTTGTCATATCTGTTGGACCCACCTGGATGTCTTGCACACCCTGGATTATCTCAAATGACAGTTCCCCTGGGATTTAGGGAACCTCAGTGCTTCTTTTGTGTTGAAATGGCTGAAACATAAGTTTGCATTAAAAGAGGGGTGTTCCCCTTCTTGTACATGAAATACAATACAATACAATACATGATACTATAAACAGAAATTTGCAGAAAGCTGTAGTATTGCTACATCTTACCTTCCTTGTCCAAGAAGAAATATTCTTAAGGTTTGTTCTGCTCATCTTTTAGGTCCCAAGATAACCAAATAGTGATGGAACACATAGGAACCACTGCTCACAGCATACATGAGAAAGTATCACAGGCCAGTTTAGCCATTTGTATTCTACCCACTCTAGAAAGGAAAAGGAACACCACATGCAATACTGGTAGTTGTACATTGTAGGACAAATTTTCATCCTTCCAGGCTGTCACCACACTCTTCATTGACCTCTGTGTTGCAATGAATAAAATTAATATTTCAAATTTATCAAAAGCCTTCCTACACTCATTTTTAACTCTCCCTGTTCAAGGTCAAAACTTAAAAGAACAGTTATTTTGTGTTGGTATTGCTATACCTCAGGAGCCCCAAACCAAGCTCAGATCCCTGCTGAATTTGACATCCTCAAAAACTGAACTGGGACAACTTTCTGTAAGAAGAGATTCTGGTACAAGCTGCCCACGACTGCTCTGCTGGCCACTGAGCACACCTGAGTTACGAGGTGCCATTCACTCCTTCTGATTTAGGACCTTAGTGTGCATCCAAAATACAGGGAAGCTTGCTTTTTCTTGAAGTAAATACCTACTTTGTCAATTGCCTCCATGGCAGATGACCGTGAAGGCCTTGGGAGGCAGGGCTTTATGGATTAGACACACCTTTGGAGGGCCACAAAAGTGCTACGTCTGTCTTTTGTCTATGCAAATGCCATCTGTTGCTTAAATGTGCTCCAATACGTAGCTGAATTTTAGAGGCAGGTTAAGTGCCTAAATTTTGCAGCCTATCTCCCACACAATGATGCTTAAAAATATGCCTGCAAACTGTGCTCGGTAACACTGGAATCTGAAAAGCTGCAATGCACAGTTCATTAAAGAAGGAATGTTTTGATTTTACAGAGGGAAAATGAGGACCCTGGGTTGAAATACACATGTGAGTTGTCAGCAGCTTAGTCAAGGCAAGTTGGTTCTCATTTGTGAAGACAAAAATTGTCAAACAGCTACGATTAACTAGCTTTAACTAAAAGCAGAGGTAGATCAAACCACCCTCAGGATCTATCTCTGTTTTTATAGAATCACAGAATCACCGAATGGTTTGGGTTGGA
>NW_010105458.1:25152-45063 GCF_000699245.1 Pterocles gutturalis | reverse complement strand
GCACAGGGCCCACGGCTGAGCCTCTGCCGGGTGGAGCTGCCTCCGTGGAAGATGGAGCTTGGCACCGTGACCTGCCCTGGTCCGGGCTGGCACTGTAAGAGTTATCGCGTGGCAGTGAGTACCTTCATCCCTGCGCCTGGCAGAACAGGCCTGGCACTTTGCTACATAAATGTTGAGGTGTTAAAGAAAGGCTCATTAATGCATCACGTCTGAAATCCTGAAGATGGGCTTCAGCGACATCACCTCCAGAGAGAGGTGCTGGTGCGGAGGAGCCCTCTTTGGGTTCACCGCCAGAAGATGACTATGCAAAGCTGCTTGCAGATGAGCAAAGCAAGGAGAAAATTAAGTAAATAGTTGGGTCAAAATTGTAATTATCATAAATGTTTGGGAGGTGCTTCAGCTTTTTTTGCAGCTTCCATTTTACTGTGTGCCATGGGCCACCCTAAGCTAGAGGATTGCTGCTAGGGCTGGACTGAGAGACCTCCTACAGAAGAAAGTGCAGGTGCCAGAGGAAGTTATGGTAGAGATTGAGGAGATGACACTTTTCTCCCTTCACTGGTTTGTTGTCTATATATTAAGGCACTGATGTGGCAGGAGCTCCTGGCCTTTCCTGCACTGCGTAATTATATACAAAGAATATTTCAAATTTCAGTTCACACTTTGGGGGTCCATTATTGCTGATAAATTTAGGTATAACTGAAATGCTGGAGTATTTCTTGCAGGCCTGGCTGAAAGTCTCAGTGTGTCAGGTAACACACAGATTTGCAATTTTCCTTCTTACAGTTGTGTTAAAGTAATTGGTAATAAAAATAAGAAAAGATAGCTCTAGTACCTGAAATGCACTTCTAAGCTCAAACTTAGTGGTAGGATTCAGTTGCTTGATTACTGGTTTTTATTAATTGGTTCTAAATTGATGATGTTACAGGCAGGTAATCAGTGGTTTCATTGGTCCTAGCATTGGTCACATTGCAGGAGAGATTAGAAGATTTATATCTCTTGCCCTCCTGTAAGCTGTTCTAGAGTTTAATGATTCATACTAATACCTTGCATTGTATTTTGATTTGCGTCTTAAAGGAAAGTCCCTTTTAAAATAAAACAATTCTGCCAAAAGGAAATTTGAAACTGCTGACCATGTGTGCTCTCTCCTGATGTTTAATTCTATTCTGACACTCTTGTGGTGTCATAAATATATATATGACAAATGTAGATGTGGGAATCTGCAAGTGACTTTGATGCAAGTGACTTTGAGTTGTTTGGTACGTGCTTGAAGTGAATACAAGAAGAGATACAAGACTGGCAGAAATAAATGGTTCTTTCCAAAGCTGCGGATCTGAAGGTATCACAATGTCAATTTTAAGCTTTGTAACAGCACCAATCACTTGAGGCGCGTGAGCAGTGTGTGCTGACCAACAGAATAGCGGGAATGGGCGCGTGGACAGTGTGTGTAACTGAAGAAATAGTATATATTATGCTGTAAACATGCAATAAAGGTCTTCTGAAAGAACCATTTACTCTTATTTAGTTTTGTATCTCTTCTTGATGCAACGTTGTTGTTAAATGGTTTATCTTGTCATTACTCAGGATCCTGTTCTAAACACCAGATTCCTTCTTGTATTCATTTCAAGGATGTATCAAACAACTCAAAGTTACTTGTATCAAAGTCACTTGCAGATTCCCACATGTGGAAATGAATACCACCATGTATACATACATACACACTGTAGATGGAGAGTTGTGTCCTGCGTGCCTTCAGGGGAAGCTTCATTCTGATTCAGAAGATTCAAGTTGCATGACTGTTAGAAATTGTGCTGGGACACACTGCTTCCTGTTTATAGACGGGTCAGTCTGTTACTCCAATCAAAGGAATTGTAGTCATTCTTTATCCTTAAATGAATAAGAAACAAGTGTAATCTCTGTAATACGACATTTTGCTTGAGTACTGACGGCTGGGTTCACAAAGAGATTATGTGTATAATTACGTAGGCAGGGTTAGATGAGGGACCAGAGACCAGGTCCTTCAGGCTCAGTTTCTGTCCTGAGCCCAGGGAATCTTAATTTAGCTTCTGGAAAGTGTACTAACTTTCTCAGGAGAGAAAGAACAAGGTAGCACGTACTTCGCACTCAGGCTGTCAGGAAGGGAAAGGTCCTCAGTCCTCTCAGGGGGGCAGGGAAGGAGGGTTTGGACCCAAGTCTCCCACCTTCTGGGTGTTACTGCATGTTCTCGCACATCTTGGGCATCCTCCCATCATCAGCTCTGTCCTGAATTAATGCTGCAGTTGTTCCATTTCATGCAGAGCTGTCAGACTGGCTTTGCATGAGCCTGCTGTGTCAGGGCACCCAGGGGACCTGAGCGGGGAAACCAAAATTGGAACTGACAAATCTCATTTCTTTAAAACAGCACATTGGTGCATGTATTTCTGGGAAGAACTGCCTGATTGCAGAAGACACTCCTGATATCAATCTGATATCACATACGGTTGTGCAGTAGCAGCACCAGCCTGTAGTTAACTGAAGATAGTGGCTGTTTGCTGTGAAGGTTTTGCATTTCTACAAAATTACTTCAAATATGAATCTGAAATATTATTAAGTGGTAAATTTTCAAACACAGATGTATGGTGGAAAGAGCCAGGGATATGCTGGTGCATAAAGAAATGGAAAATTCCAGTCCAGTACTGGGAGGGGCACTTTTTTGGTAGTGGAGAACCTGTAAGTGAAAAATACAGAATCATATTTCTAGGTGGAATGGCAGAAGCAGTGTAAATAAACCAAAGGTGTTGTGTGACTGGAAATTTGCCCTTGTAGTGATGTTAATAACACATCCAGAATGCCTATCTGGCCTCTCTGAAAGGTTTCTTAGATAACTGCATGTATTTTACCATGATGTTTTGGGATGTTTGTTGAAATATACTGAGCTGGTTAAATTGTGTGGTGGCTTGTGTATTTGAAAAAAACCACCATTGTCTTGGATGTAACATGGATGCTGGCTTCCTCCTCTTGCAACCTCTCTATTCCCGGCTGATCCTGGATGCTGCCTCTTTCTCTTTTTCTTCCTCTGCAGGAGGTCCATCAAAGAAGGAAGCTGGCATCAGGGAGTAGAAGACAGTGAGGGGGGAGTTCCCAAACATAGATCTTATTTCTTTGAGTGACTATTTTTGGTGTTAAAACTTTCCTTGGTCAGTTTGTGAGAGGTCTTATTTTTTTATGCCTATCTTGACCGGTACTGGCTGATGAACGGTGTCTTAAATGATCTGGAGTAATTCACATTGTTGCAGTGGCATCCCAAATGATTTGTAAATCCTTTTGTTTGATTTCAGCAGGGAAAAACTGCTGTTGCTTTAGCTGAGGGATCATTTTTTATTCAGAGGTCTGAACCAGGCATGACGCTAGACTCTGGCACTGGATTGAATCTGATGACTCTTTGTTCTAGAGCTCCCAGTCCCCAGTTAACATTGGAGTCTTATTTTCTTTGGAGTTGGTGTACTTATGACGTAAAATCTTTTGTTCTGATGATTTCAAAGGACTCCAAGAGAGGCTGAGGAGTGTATTTTGGAACTTTCATTTTGTAATACAGTCTGAAGAGTAGTAGGTCAGAAAACAAGGCTGCAACACGTCAGGTGGATGAAATCGGGGTCGGCATGTTCGCTGGTGGGAATATAGTCTGGTCCCAAGCACAGGGTTTATCCAGGCTTTTTTCTCCAGCTTTTTAGCCAGGAGCTTTCTCCATTATCTGCTTTCAAGGATTTTTTTTCTGAGCAGGGAGGCTAATGAACTGTATGGCACTGTCCTTAGTGACAGTGACATCTGCAGTGGCAGTTTCATAGCTCACACGTGCTGACTGTCCAGCCAGTGCACTGTAGATGTGCTGGCTGAAAACCAGCTGCTACCTGTGTGTTCTAGTTATGCAATATATAAAATACTCTATGCAAGTGCGAAAGGCCTGCCTTTCCTGATTCAGTGTTACTGTCCAGCCAGTGCACTGTAGATGTGCTGGCTGAAAACCAGCTGCTACCTGTGTGTTCTAGTTATGCAATATATAAAATACACACTCTATGCAAGTACGAAAGGCCTGCCTTTCCTGGTTCAGTGTTCTCTTTCTTACGTAACCCCTGGCTTTCAGAAAATTACTAGAATTTACCTATTTTTGATACATTTGCTTATCTCTTAAATTTGGTGGCAGTTGGTCAAGATTGTAGAGCATTAGAGACCCGATCTTGCAAACACATAGATTCCTTCAAAAAACGGACTAAACAGATTACCACTGAAAGGAACCGTGTTAACTTCATCAAATACTCTGGGCTACATGTGGTATGTGGCACAGATGTAATGACTCATGGTGACATTTCTGTTTTCTTTCAGGTTGTGCCAAGGAATAAACCAAGAAAAAGCTTTTTGTATCCTAGCATGGCAAATGAAGAAGATGATCCAATTATACAAGAGGTAAAAGTGCATTGTGGCAGCAGTGATTGTACATGAGGCTTTTTAAACATTATTATTCTAGTTCCCAATATTCTTACATTGCTGAAACAATGTGTCATCACCATCAGTGGTTGTCTTATAACCAATGGCTTTCTCTGTGCGAGGAAATATGTTGTGAAAGGCTAGTGATATCTATTTTGCCAAAATAGCGGTGTCCGTGTTGGCAGATTCAGCTCAGATTTTTCACCCTTTGTAACCTTTCCCATGTCAAAAGAGGAACACAGGTGAAGAACTTGCTTCTACCCAGTGTGTTTCCAGTAACTCTATTGCGTGTCTCTGAGAGCTGTAAAAAATTGAAATTACTTTAATGAGTTAATATCTGTTAAATATGAAGCTAAAATGTTTCATGCTGTCTGCTAAAACAAGCAGTTGTGCTCTGATTCTGTACTTTTTTGAAGGACTGCTATGTCCCAAAGAGTAGCCACAGTGTCATGTTCACTTTTTGTCTGAATTTATACACCAGAAGTACAAGGAAGGGCAAGCTCATAAGAAGGAAAAAAGCCATGAGAAAAGAAGTGGGAATTGTCAGGATTATCTCTAGAAGTGTCTAAAATGGCAGCTTCTCTATGTGATATTAATGAAACATCTCTGTATTTTCAGTGCTGGTGGCAAAATGCTAATATTGAATCAGATTTGGGATGTGGGTGTCTCTTGTCTAATACAGAAAGATTTTATGACAAAATACTAGTAACAAAGTTACCTTTCAGTCATACTGCCAAAGAGAAATGTCCTCATCTTTCAATAACTGCGATAAAAGGTTCACTTCAGCCCCTTAAAAAAGAGATCCTCTTTCATTTCAGATTTGTTTGCCAAGTTTTCTTAGAGAGAAAAAAACACAGCTAAAGCCACTGTTTACCTCCTCAAAGTGAGGGTTTTTTGTTTGTTTTTTTAAAAAGGCCAGCTGCAGAATTTCATGTCAAAATCAGCAGAGAGGAGACCTTTGACAGGAGAGTCGTGAATGTGTTTTATGTTAGAGTTTGTAATAAAAATGGAAGTTGTTTGCTTTGCTTTTTAGATTGACGTATTCCTGGCCAGAAGTCTACTGGAGAAGCTGTATCTGTTTCAGGTATTTCAGTTCACCTTTATGCAGTGATAGTTTGTTTAAAATAAATTCAAAGAGCAGTAACTTTCCTTGCTGCTTCAGGCTGATCTTGGACGTAGGCAAGCCTGTTTGGGTCTCGGTCAGTTGAAACGTTTGGTATTAAATCATTCCCAAGAGAGGAGTGGTCATTTCTGGCACTAACTTGTCATTAAATCACTGCCTTTAACCACCCTAAGGGAGGGCTTATAGTAGATGGTGTCTTTTTATCGTGGTTTGGATAAATCTGCAGTCTTTTAGCCATCTTCTGTCATCGTTACGAAACAAACATTTATTTAGGACTAGCCCTATTTAAGACAACATCATCATTCATAAATTAGTGCGAGTCATCAGAAGATCCCCCTTACGTCGTGGAGATAAAACTAACCAGTGATCGAAGGTGGAAATATGTTAGGACGGTAGAGGTCTATTTTCCAATCTGCCACTGAATTTCTCTAGTCGTTTTAGCCTTGTGATTCACTTTTCCCATCTACCAAATGGGAAGTCTTTGGAGGCTGTTGGATGAAATGTTCATTACAAATCAGTGATGCTGACTGGCAAGCCCGCTGCCTCCCGTACAGATCCTCTGCAGGGCACGTGCCAGCAGAGCGTGGCAGGAGACAGCCGGACGCGCCAGACCAGGCCTTGCCTCTGAGATGCCAGCACTTGCTCCGTGTCAGGAGTGAGCACTGGCAAAATAGTGGTGTCTGTGTTGGCAGATTCAGCTCAGATATTTCACCCTTTGTAACCTTTCCATGTCAGAAGAGGAACACAGGCAGGGTAGGGCCTGTGCGTGTTCTGGAGAAACGGCAGCTCTTGAGCAGAACATTGCTATGGCTGGAAGATTTAATTTGGGTGCCACGTTGTCCTGATTCAGAAGAGAGACCCATGCAGCTGAACCTGGGTCTGGTGTCCTGACAAGCTGCATCTGGCACATGTCTTGTTAGCTAACACTTGTGTAAACCCACAAATATTTTACTTTTAGGTAATAACCCTCCAGTGAGGTAGTGCTGTGGAATGGGGTTTTAATTGCTTCTAACGCTTTCTTTTTCTGCTGGACTGTGTGGCACCATTTTCCTGTGTCATAGTTTGTTGTGGCAGAAGTGGGTTCTGTAATGATGGAAGCAGAGGACTTAGGGGGTAAAGCAACAGGCTTTCTAAGTCATGCTCCCAAATCCCCTGATGACTCATGAATCAGTCAAGTAATTTCTTTTCTTGATGTCTTGTATCCATCTGGCAAGTGGATCTACCTGTGAGGGAACGGGGAAGATTGAGTTAATTTCTGTGAAGTTCTTTGATCTTTAAATGAAGAGGATTTTTATGAAATTGATTTGTTTTCCAGTATCCTATTCGTCCAGCTTCCATGACTTACGATGATGTTACACATTTATCAGCGAAGATAAAACCAAAGCAGCAAAAGGTTGGTCATCATTTGAGTCCAGTCTGTAAAAGTTGTTTTATGTTGTGCAGAATATACTTAGAAAAGTGCATTGTGCTATTAAGCTGTTATAACTGTGCAGCTACCTGCAGGACCAGATCTCTGTGCTTGGAGGTACGGGAGGGTCTTTCATTGTGTCTGTAAAGTGGAGTTTAGAATAAGAGTCGTTTATAAAGAGAGGAATTAAAGTCATGATGGAAAAAACACTCTTTGAATATAGAATAGAATCACTCAGGAAAATGTAATTACTATTGCTAATTCAGTCTGCAGGTGCTTGTGCTAATACAGCTTGATTTGAAAGGTCTTCACAGTATTCAGAAAAGGGTTCAGCTTTGAAGGCACGCTCTGTCTTTCAGTGTTGGTGAAGGTCTTGATTTCTCTCGTGCCTGGCTGTGAATCATCAGCAGTCCTTTTGAAATCAGTGGAGTCATAAAGGTGCTGAAAGTATAGCCAAAGCCAGAATGATTGTACTTGCCTGCAACTGTATCCCAAAACTGTGGCTATGATTTTTAAATGCCTTGTTTAAAAAACACAGAAATAGCTATCTGTGATATTAGGATTTTGTTCTGGGAAATGGTTAAGGAGAGTACTTGTGTGAATTTTGGAGTTAGGACGCACGTTGTGCAGGAAGTCTTCTATTAAAATGTGCAAGCATTTGCACTGTAAGGCCTGTGCAGACCTGTAAAACTGCTGTTTCATCCAGGGACTTGTAACTTGTTCAGTTTACAAGTAACATAAAGGGGATGAAAAAACGAGGCAATAGCTGTGATATACAAATTTGTAAGAGCTTAGTCACACCCTGCGGAAGAATATGTGGTGTTGTTATAGTATATAAAGAGGGATGCTATGCAGGAAAATGCTTATTTTTGAACATTTGTCTGAATTTTAAAATTTGAGAGGGGGAATATTTCTCCTTGTAACTATAAGTTTGGAGCTTGTTTCTGTGCTTTGACTGGTGTAAATCAGGAATAACTATGAAGTCAGTGGTAAGTGCTGCAATTTTGGACTTGGCAGTATCGAGGCCTTTGCCTCTGAAGAGGACGTAGTTATGTTCTGCTGCTTGGTGCCCAAGCTATAAGGGAACATACCTTCAGTTTGAGAGATTCTGAATGGATCCTGAGTGATGGGGAGGCTGGAATGATATTGCTTGTGCACGTGATCTGTAGTGTTAACTAAACTAGACTGATAATGTAGGGGAAGGTATCCAACAAAGTGAAGGTGTGTTTCAGGGCTGCCTAAAGAACTCCTGTTTGTCTGCTCCCACTCATTTACATGGGAGTTTATATATTTCGAGCTTATTGTTCAGATGTCCCCATCCCACGAAAAAACGTATGTATGTTCAACTTACGGAAATATTAGCAGGTGTGAGATTGAATTTTAATTGAAATATTTGGGGTTCTGCCATGGTAATTATCTGTCTTTTGTATTTAGGTTGAACTTGAGATGGCCATTGATACTTTGAATCCTAACTACTGTCGCAGCAAGGGGGAACAGATTGCTCTCAATGTAGATGGCACGTGTACAGATGAAACAAGCACCTATTCCTCGTAGGTCCTCTTTGTCTTCATCTTCTTTTTGTGATGAGCATAGATATATGTGTGTCCACAAGGCTTTGGTGAGAACAAGCAGCTGTACAGTCTCGGGGGGTGCGGTGGACACTGTTATGTGGCAAGTATTCTTGGAAGTTACCTACACATTTTTGATGTGCTTCAGAAATTCTGAATTGGAAACAAAAATGAGTGTATGTATTTGCTGCAGTTGTTGATATTCCATTTTGAGAGTTAATTTTCAGACCTTTAACATCTGAATGCCACATTGCCTGTAGAATACAATCTCACAGCATTCATCTGTCCGCAGGAAGCTGATGGACAAGCAAACTTTCTGCTCTTCACAAGCTGCGAGTAATGTTTCCCGCTATGCCGCTGCTGTTTATAAAAAAGGTAAGTTTCTTTTGCTTACCCCTCACATCAGTGAAACACACTAATTTCAGGGTTAAAATAAGACCTGTTTGTTCTTTTTTTTCAGCCTAGGTTTTAATTGACTGATGCATCTTTAAAGAAAGGAAAATTTTTCCTTATCAGTATCCCCAGAGTCCTTGAGAAGGTCTAGCAAAATTGTAAATATTGTATTAGAACACTGTGGGTTTGTAGATGCCTCCAGGATCTTAACAGTGCATGGTAGCCTGAAAAAATACACGTTTGTATCATAAATTTACCATTTCTACTACTATCTCAATCTAATTGTGTCTGTCTCATTTTCCTGTTCAACACTTTTTGCTCTCTCATCTCCTAATGCTATCACTGAGTTTTGATCTGATGATCATTTGAGATGGAATATGTAGATTTTCTTCAGTGATGACTGTTTCATTAGGGGTCTCCTGAGCTACGGGCTCAGGTTTGAGCCAGAATGTGGCTCTCTACAGGATCTGGTTTCAACACACAAAGGAAAATAACAGAAATAGTCTTCGTCTTTCATACTCCTTAAGCACTGGATGAATTTTTCACTTGAATCCCTTTTTACATTTTACTATATTAAATATTTATATTCAATTGAAGCTGCGCCTTTGCAGAGATAGGGAGATAATGTGAAGTGCTGTCCTTGTGCAGTGGGAAAAAAAAAGCAATTTTAACCAATGTTAATTCTCTTTTTCAGGTGAACTTCACCTGACTCCACTACATGGAATTCTTCAGCTGAGGCCAAGCTTCACCTACTTGGACAAGGCTGATGCAAAACACCGAGAAAGAGAAGCTGCTAATGAAGGTAAATGCTCCATGGGTTGTGTTTTCTTTTGGAAGGCAAGATACAAGTTCTCTCAGTAATTTTACTGATAAGAGTCATTATATTCTGAAGGTGTTTATTACAACAACATACTGATTATAAGGCCATTTCTCAGATTGTTGATTGTTCACTGTTTTAGTGTAGCTGCATAAATGCCTTTGTGGTCACAGTGTGGGGGACTGAGAGGTACAGGAGGTGGTGGGTAGTGTCAAAGGGCAGCAGTAGGGAGTGTGTCACCACTGCCACTGAAAAGTCACACTGCAGTGCTCATGGGAGCAGTATCTCCTATCACAAAAGCAAAGTGGTGCTGTCACACGTTGCACAGTTTGGCAAGCTGGGATTTAACCCATGGTTATGTAGCTCATAGTACCACTTTCTTCCTGCATGGACTCATAAACAGTTAGAGGTTGGCTTTGGCTCTTTTACTGCAGTGGTGTGTTTATTCTGTTGTATTTTTTGCAGGTGGTGATTCATCCCAGGATGAAGCTGAAGATGATGTTAAGCAAATTACAGTATGTCCAAATTTCCTTTTTATTATAGTTCAACAGTTCACAAGAAAGCATGACAATTCACACCCAAATAAAAGGACAGGAAACCTCAGCTAGTGCTGGTGAGCCTGGACTTGGGAGGGGGGAAGCAAGATGCCCTTGTTACATGTACACAAAGATGGCAGTGACAGCAAGGGGTGATTCATTTGAGCTAGGACCCCTAGCTTATGTTACTTATGTACGAAATAAATAATGCAGGTGTTGTTTCAAGGGTTTTGGCATGGTATTTAATGATGCCCAAATCTTCTAGGTACGATTCTCCCGCCCTGAAACCGAACAAGCTCGTCAACGACGTGTTCAGTCCTATGAGTTCCTGCAGAAGAGACAAGCAGAAGAGCACTGGGTTCATCTACATTATTATGGCTTCAAGGTAGGTGTCTGCCAGCTGCTGAGGAGGCTGCCTGGGCCTGAAGGCTCAGCCAAGTCTAGAACTGTTTTTCAATCTGGGTCCATGGGAGTCAGGGAATCGTCAAAATCTGTAGGCTTGAACAGGCCCTGCAGTGCTCTGTACCTCCTCTGCTGGGTAATGCTTTGGCGTCTCCATGCTGGAAGAGGTTTAAAACCAAGAGCTGGACAAACATTAAAGGTGTGTCTGAGTACACGTATCACTCGGGTCTTGGATTAAGAACTAGACTTTGAGAAAGACTTGGGGAACCCAGTCAGCTGAGTGTCAGGAATCCTGTTTGACCCATATGCATATGAGGTCTTGAAGTCTTAGCAACAGAAATGTTCCTACATCACGTGAGCATCATTCAAGAAAGTGAAAGCAGAACCTCAGTTAGTGAGGTGGAACACTTAATGGTGCAGGAATGACAGGGTGGTCACGGTTTGGAATGAGGAATCTGGCGCTCTGGTATTTTGTATGTTTTCAGCATATGTATGTTTTTTTTCCACATCTCCAGGATAGCCGTTCTGAACACGAGCGCCAGTATTTATATAGTCAAGGTCATGGCCTTGCTGAAAACACGGAATTAATTAAATCTCCCAGGTAATGGTTTGATGGCTTCCTAGAGAAATTGCAGTAATCTGTTTGGATTGTTTTCAGAGTAATAAGCAGGTATATTCTTTAGCAGTCTGCTCTTTGATAATTCTATTCATGATAAAAATTGAATTATTTAAAAAATACTGAAACAACCTAGCCTTCAGCTTTTTCAGGTTGCTTGCTTTGTTTCCCTGTACTGAGATTAGCACGAGTTGTTTTCCCTTGGGACTGTGGCCTCTGGTACGTTATCAGAACCCTGCGTTATTGGGACTGTGACTACCATAAAGGAAAAGTAAAACAAAAGCTCCTTCTGGTTGAAATAAATTAAAACTCTGAAGCCAATAACTTCCATTGTTAGCAAATCTTATAAACTTTTCTTTTGTGATTTGTAAGAGACACCTGAAACAACTTGAAACTTGTTCAGTTTTGTTTCTTGGTGACTGCAGCTGTACAGGAATCTTCCCATGATGCAGGCAATACTTAGACTTCTCTGTGATCTGATGCAACCTTGGCCCAAGTAATTTGGAGGTGGCAGACTCTCATACTGTCTAATGGTGTGGATGGGTTTCTCTTAACATTTAACATCTCAGTGGAACAGTGCTAGGTGTTCTGAGAAGTCTTCTGGATCTGATTCTTTCCTCACAGACACTGGTAATTACATGGGTAGAAAAGACTTTTTGCTGGTTGCTGGCCTGCTTCTTTCTGTCTACAGGACTTCCCATGACCTCTCTTACTGCTGTGTCAGAGCACCTGTGTTTAATGTATTGACTCTTGCAGTTCCTCTGTTTGGACACCTCTTCTGTACAGAAGAGCTGGGATTCTGACTCCCATTTATTTCTCTTTGGGCAGATGAATATCAGAAGCATTTACTAGTACTGAATTTACAGAGGAAGATAGGAGAGGAAAGGGGAGAGCTCTCTTTTCAGGCTAATATTTGTTTTGTAGATTCACTAAAGTAGGATTGCTCTAAGCAAGAAATAACTACTTAAGCCTGGGAAGTCCCAAGACAAGCATTTTAAGAATGTGTTTGCTTTCCTTCTAGTGAATATTTAATGATGCTGATGCCTCCAAGCATAGAGGAAGAGAAGTAAGTGTTTGTACAGAATGTTTAAAGTCCATATTGGCTGGATGCTCTTTTTCATGGGCTGCAAATCTGCTTGTTTATCTGCAGTGACAAACCAGTGGCTCCAAGCAACGTGCTTTCTATGGCCCAGCTGAGAACTTTACCCCTTGCTGATCAGATTAAGATCCTCATGAAGAATGGTTTGTAGCTTTTGTAATACATATGCACTTTACTTTGTGACTTCTGATTGCCTCAGATAAGGTACCTCTCCTAGTAGTACCAGTTCTGTCACCCCACCAGGCAGTCTGTTTGGCTCTTTGATTCTGTGAAGAATCCAAAACCCAAGCCTTTCCTTAAGAAGACAAGACCTGCTGTGCAGAGAAGAGCAGCAACAGCAAATCTGACTGCTGATCTGTATGTTTGCAGTCAATTTACTAGAACTTTGCCTCAGGAGCTTTCTCTCCTGTCAGGTTATCTGTTTCCAAATATTGTCAAAGGCATAGATTTTTTAAAAATTTCATTTTATTAATGCATTAATTTGGAACCAGCTTTGATGCAACGCTAACATATTTTTAGAACAGATGATGACTAGAGTGCAGGGGGGGACTTAGTAGTTGGGGTTGTTTTTTTTTCTAAGATGCTTAGCTTTGACCATGAACTTCAACAGAAATCAGAGTATCCTAGATTTCTAAATCTATGTGTGTATCATGTGCATTGAAGAAGCCCTTAATCTGGTGTGTATTTTGCCTTTCAGTGAAGGTCATGCCATTTGCAAATCTGATGAGTTTGCTAGGCTCTGGGACTGACTCTACGGCAGTTCTCCGCTGTATACAGCAGGTGGCAATGCTGGTCCAGGGAAACTGGGTGGTGAAGAGGTATGGCTCATCTTTTGTTAACAGGATATGGTTTTCTGCTTTAAGGAGAGGATCAGAACAATGGATTTTATATACTCATCTTCCTTGTGTCCCAAAGTAGCGATGTTCTTAACTCACAGTACTGTGAAATCTTGATTCGTTTGGTGCTTTTTAGTGCAGTCAGATATTAAAAATTCAAAGGGTTAATGTTGCAAGATAAAACCTTAGTACCTACCCCAGCTAAAATTGTGGCTGAGCAGTGACGTAATCTGTGTTTGCATTTGAGTTATGTCTGGTTTTTGATGTTGTCCTCACTCATGTTCTTTTGTGAGAGGACTGTCCTGAATTTAGTGTAAAATATAAACAGAGAAAATGAAACCAATGTCAGCTGTATTATTTCTTCACTAAATTCAGTCAAAGAAAGATCTTTGTGCAGTCACCTTGCTGTTCATCAGTGGATGCTGCTCTTGTCAGCTGAAAGCAACCCTCTAGAAGGTATTACCACTTCATAAATCAAGAGTGAGCGTACCACATGAAGTGAATTCTGTGTCATCCTTCTGTTTATTAGGATAAAGCATCCCACTGGGAATTGAGGTCTAAAGTGCAGTATGATTTTTTTACCTGGGTGGAGCACTGCATGCAGAGAATTACAGTCTCTGGAATAGCTCTGTGTTAAGATGAGCGGCACCAGCTACGACTCCAAGACTGTTAGCAGGATGTGTTTCAGCTATTGTGATACAGGCCTGTGTTAGCAATATGAACAGCTTTTACAGCAACCCTTGCTGTCCCTCCTGCTGTTTCCAGAAGGAAGCTGGAAGCAAGTTAAAAGCCAGTATGTTAGCATTTAGATTGTTTTCATGTTATAGCTGATTCTCTGCTACTAGTCCAAGGAGGATTTGCACGTGTAGTAGATGTGGCATGTTGGAATGGTTGGGTACAGAGAAGCACATACATGCATCAGGGCTTCAAATGGAGTGGGGACCCATTTCTTAGGCCTGGGTAGGATCAAGATCACAAACCTGGGTTGCCTTGAGGCTTTGGAGAGCATGCTAAAAAGTGTCATCCAGTTGGTCTTGCAAGCCGACAAGGGCAAGGGTAGTGTTGGTCTCAAGGCTGTTTGGTTTGAGCATGATATTTTGCAGTATTGTTCTCCTAAGCCCTTGTTTGCTGGGAAGGAAATAAAAACCCCTTATGCCCACACACTATCAGCATTTTAGCTAAATGCTGCCTTCAAGGCTGTGTATCAGGTTAGCCTAAGCATTTTGTAGAATCATTCTGATCTTGTTTACACCGGTCCAAGGGAGGATAGGCTTTGCAAGAACAAAGCAGAGCTGGTAGCTGTGTTGCATGCATCTGCTAGCCACAAGGCTATGCTTTGCTGGTGTAAGCCTTTTGTGCACTAGTGTAATTGCAGTGGTGTAATTACACCAATATTTAGTCCTTTAATGAAAACCATGCTTTGGATAAAGGTATAATTTAACTGCAGAACAGGGAGGAGGTGTTTGTTGTGTTAATCTTCACCAGTGCTGTTTTTCTGGAGTACCTAGTAACTAATCAGTCTTTCTTTTTAATTAACAGTGATGTCCTCTACCCAAAAGATACTTCTAGTCCACATAGTGGAGTCCCTGCAGAAGTGCTCTGTAGAGGGAGAGACTTTGTTGTAAGTATAAAAGTGTTTGTTGTTTTTAAAGGAGAACGCAGGTCAAGTTTGCCTGAGAAGCCATGGCATTGCACAACTGCTGCTCTGCTGCAATAAGGTGTTTATTCCAAAGAAATTATTTGTACTTTAATCCTGAAGTTATTGTTACAAGTCTGTCATGGGAGTGTTGGTGTAGATTGACATTGTGGCTGGCTGGCAGGTTCATATCAAGTGTCATTAACACTATTCATCCCTTTCTAATACATGCTGTAGAGCCACTATCACATAGCCCCCACAGTGCGGGGCTTACAGAAGAGCCAGGACTGGATAATACGGTGCTTGTTTCTCCAGATAGACTTCCGTGGGCTCAGGACTGTGAGGTCTTAGGAGGGCAGTGTGGGTAAGCCTTGTGCTCCCTGAGCATGCACTGTTGATCTTTAAAAAGGACTTTATTCCCCAGAGCTGCTAATCGGTGAAAGGACTTTGTTCCCAGGCACCTTTTGTGAGCAGTAGCTGCACATGGAAGTTGAAATGAATACAGGTCTTGTAAACACACACGTAACCACAGCAAAAAGGAACAACCTCTGCATTGTGTTTATTTTCGCTAACCACAGAAAGAATTAAGTTCCTAAGTGGTTCCTAAGTTCATATTCAGTTTATGGCTTCCTCCTCATCAAAGAGAAGCTGATGAGTGCATTGCTCTAATTTTTTTCAGTTAGACCTGACTGTTCCCCTTGTTTGCAGAGTTTGTTTGTGAGATTTAGCTCTGAATAGGAGCATGCTGTGCAAGAGACTTTAAGGATATTACAGTACTAGTGTAAGATAAAACTGGTGGTGGTTGAAACTGCCTTTTTATTCTGTCCTGGTGTCTGCCCAAGATGCTGCCATATGGAGACCTGGATTCAGGTGTGACCCCATGACGTAAATCTTTAGGACACAGCAGACTAGGTGACACATCGTGTGTAAAGTTCTAGGGGCCAGAAATTATGTTCAGTTAAGTGAGCAGTAGTGTTCTAGCCATTAAGATGTAAAGATAAAGTATTCTCATTTGAATTATGTTAAATATACCTTCCATGAGAAATGGATCTGTGTTGATCTTAAAGACAAGTAGTTTGCTGATTAGCTCTACAACAGGGAAAAGGTTAAAATGTTAGAAAACAGAAAGTATCAATATTTCTGGCTGTCAGACAAAGTGAAATGTCTGGTCATAAGGCTCAGAAATAGTATGTACTGCTGTATTGCATCTGTGGAGAAAACGTGTTCTAGCTTAAAAAGTGAACTTTATTTCCCTTTATATGTTTATGTAGAGTAATTAATAAAGTTAAAAAATATTTATGGCCAGTAGTGACTTGTGTCCATCTGTTCCATGCTGTACTTTGGGGAGGAGGAAAAGTAATTTGTGTCTTTTCTGAAAGCTGCTGTTTTTTTCCCCAGATTCTCATGTAATAAATTCAGAGGACATGAGTACCATTGGCTTTAGTTGAGGGTAAAGAGCCTAATGAGAAATGGCTGCGTCAGACCTGTGTGCAGGGAGAGCTGATACATCTACTTCCTTTGGACAGCAGCTTCTTGTGCTTGAAAACAGAAATGCCGTGTGCCTGAAGTGAGCGTGGTGGTTTTGTGTGTTTGTGGGCAGAGAGAAGCTGAATCAGAGAGAAGGATACATAGATGACATCGTAGGGGAGGAAGAAATTGGCAGTAATGAGACTTTTAATTCTTCACAACTTTATTAATACACACAGGCTAAAAGAGGTTGTAGTCTCTTTAAATGGAGGCAGGAGGAAATCAGAGGTCATGGTCAGACAGCGTTCTGCCCAAGTCCTCATACATCCTGTTAGCCTGCCCTCAGCAGCTGCCTCTCAGGTTGTTAGACCTTAGGAGCTGCTCTGCAGAGCACCTAGCTCTTCCATTAACTGGGGACGAGTATGTGACAGGCCATCTTTGCATAAGTGACTGTGATGTGCAGGGAATGGACACTTTGTAGGGGCCTGTGTGCTGCGGAAAGGCAACAGTCGTCAGCCTCTACAGGCCCCTACGTTGGCAGAAGTGGATGAATTTCTTTATATTGATGATTAGGTATGTGAGAAGCTGAGCCTCAGGTGTGAGTTCTGGAGTCCCAGCATTACTGCAGGGGATTTTTTTTTTTTTTTTTTTTTTTTTTTTAAAATCTTGGGGGGGTTTTTTTTTTTTTTTTTTTTTTTTTTTTAGATAAATTGAGTTCAGGAGATTCTTCATTGCTTTTGTAGTCACAGGTTCACCAAGGCAAACCATGGACTCTCAAAGATTTTGACACTGTGTTGATGGCCATTTGAGGACAGAAGAGGCCAGAAAGTATTTTCCCACTACCTGTCTGACAAATGCCTGTTCCCACATTGTTGAAAGGAATGGGGTTTCCATTTTTCTGGTAACATAATTGAACAGGGTCATTACTACAACTTCAGTAAAGCAGCTGCTAAGTACAGTTACTAGGTTTATCTTCTTTGTTCCATTCCTAGATGTGGAAGTTCACACAGGACCGCTGGGTTGTAAGAAAGGAAGTGGCAGCAGTTACAAAAGTGAGTGATATTTTTTTTCCTTCCCATATCAGAAGTTGGTGATAACTGTTGGGCATTGGCTGTAGGTGGGTAGTGGATGCCGCTGCAAGACTTTTCTTAGGTTCACAGCATCTGCGTTACTGCTGACTTGCAGTGTTGCTCACCAGGCATGCCTTCACTTTGGAACAGGTAGAGATACGTACTCTTTTTTCCAAACCTTTTGAGCAGCTCCCACAGTTGCCACGAATCCACAGGATGCAACTATCCTCGTAGCTGGGCCACTGGAATGCATCTTGTCCTCTCATCTGTTTCAGTGGAAAGCTGGACACAGTTTGAGTGAAGCTGACTGATTGTGCACCAAAGCAGATGAGTGCTTGTGCAGTCCACACCAGCTGGTTTGGGTGTGTTACAAAAGAGCAACTCTTCTGTCAGTATTTGCCAGTTGTCAATATTGAATAAAAGCTGTAAAGCAACTCAGGCACCTGAATATTCTGTTAAAACTGGCAAATGAATGGAAAACATGGGATAAAGAGGACAAAAAATAATTTCCTTAAAATGCAGTAAAATGTTAAAACACAAGTCAATTTATGCAGACTGTCTATTTTTGGAATGTAAGATCCAGTGCTGCTTAAAAGCTGTGCGTGTGTAGGTGCAGCATGTCTGACCTGCAGCTCTAAAATAAGATCAACATTGTAGAATATGCTTCTCTTCACAATAGAGTCTTTTCATGTCAGTTTGGAAACTCCCTTTTCTTCACAAAACATGCCATGAGCTGTTTGACTCTCAGGTGATTAATCACTTCTGCTCTCTGAAGTGCTGTGCTTTCATTATGTGAAAGTGTTGATGCTGCAGAGAAGGATGAGTACCTCTGACCTAGCTGGGTGTGTATTCCTGGAGGTGCCCCATATATACCAGATCAGCCCAACTCTTCCTGTCTCATGAAACAATGCCCATTGCTGCGTGGCAGCATGTGTCCTATGTAAATTGACTTCTGTAATGTTTATGCTTTTTCTTTTTCTTTTAGCTTTGCCCAGAAGATGTGAAAGACTTCCTAGAGCACATGTCTGTGGCAAGAATAAACAAAGGTTGGGAGTTCATGCTCCCTTATGATGAAGACTTTGTTAAGAAGCATCCAGATATAGTTCAGAGGCAACATATGCTATGGATGGGCATTCAGGCAAAGTAAATTACTTGTTTTATTCTGGGGAATATGCTAAAAACAGAGAACTATCTAGTACAGAGTTTCTGTAGACATTGATAGATAATTTATCTGTATTCCCTTGAAGGTTTCCCGCTCAGAGTCACCAGGCGGTGGCATTGTTGGGGGTGTCACTGCATTGTTCAAGTCATTCCTGTTCCTTGGCTCCATGGACAAATTGAGTGTTGTAGCTAATGGCTAAAGCTGGCGTGGCTGCATGCAGGCATAACCACTGAAACTGTCCTGGTATAGTTTATTTTGTCTTTCAGATTAGAAAAGGTCTATAATCTCTTGAAGGAACACTTGACACCAAAGAAACAAGAGGCACAATCAGGTAAATGGAATTGTGCTTGGATCATCCTGAAGCACATGCATCCCTTTGTATTCCTGGGTGATGTTCTGGAGTTCCTCTCTGGTTTTGACTGTGATGGGGGCTGGTCTTGTTTTGTTTAATATTTTTCCTTTATTACAATTTTCTCTGGATTATTTGAGACTGATCTTGGTCTATACTAACATCACTGATGTTGGGGTGACACAAACTTACTGTAGCATCCTTGTAGCAGAGCAGAGAGACTTCTTTGGCACTGGGGACTTGCTATTTGATAGCATAAAATCAGCTGGTTCTGTTATCCACTTCTTCATTTAAGGCAGCTTGTATGGTGTAAGGGTGCAAGCAGCTCTTGAAGAGAGGACAGGGGCAGCACACAGGTAATTCTCACCTCTCAAGTTTTCAAGATAATATGCATGAAGTGATTTTTTTTATTTCCCCTGATTTGCACTAGGCTTTCTGTGATGTGGTTGAGGGCTGAGCAGTTAATGAAGAATGTGTTTGGCAGGGGGCTGTAAGGAGGTGTGAAGCTGTCTCTTTTTGACATCCTGCTCCACCATGGATGCCAGTGAGAATATTAACCTAGCTGCTCCGTAATCCTAAAAGACTGTGAAAACCTGAGATTCCAGGGATTTTTAACTAGGCATTTGGCTCATTGCCAGGCACTGGAGCCAATGAAGAGCGTAAGCAGAACTGACAAATGAGCATATGAATCTATTTCAATACCTGTGTCTGATCTGCTTGGAAGGATTAGGTGTTGGGTTATTTGGAGAGGATTAGCGAGCCTAACAGCAGAGAAGATAGCATCTATGCTGTGCATGCTTTTGTCTTAAACATGGCGCTCCTTCCTTTGGCATTGAGACTGGATTCCTCTGCTGCCAACATGCTCCTTCCTTTCACCTTTGGACAGCTGGGTATGGAGAGAACACAGGGGAAGAGGACAGGATTGCATTGGAAAGGGCTTCATCCTGTCCCTTTCTACCTGTCACTGGGTA
>NW_010105458.1:0-25121 GCF_000699245.1 Pterocles gutturalis | reverse complement strand
GTCTCAGACTTTCATGCTGTGCACCTCCTGCTAAAAGGGTGTTCAGGTTCACTCTTAGCCCCTTCACTCTTCTTGCTGTACCTATACGACATCCTTGTGCTGGCTCTGGCAGTTGCTGCAGCAGGCCCCACCAGCCCCTAGAAAAAAAAGAAAAAAAGTTGTTGAGCAAGGAAGCATTTGGGTCACAAGTTGGGTCACAAGTTGGGTCACAAGTAGAGATGTATAAGCGGTCTATATCCTGGTTTCCTGATTTGCAGAAAAGGCCCTAGAGATTGAACAAGTGCACCTTGTCTTTGCTTCAGGTTCCTTGACTGGAACACCCTTCCCCAACAAGCATCGGGCTTACACTTGTCAACATGTTTATCTTAAATAAACCACATGCACACTCCTCCCCAAAAAAATCCCACCAGAAAACCCCCAAACTAAAGTAAAATCTAATCAATAAACTGTGTTTATGCCTTAGATTTCACAAGCAGATGGTGTTTCTTGGTTTTATTTCCCTATGAGCCCTTCAAGAAACATTCTGCAAGACTGGAGCCCTGGTTGTGGTGAGATTTATCGTATCTTCTGTTTCTTACTAGCTCATCCGTTGCTGGTTTCTGGGGAGCAAAGGGTCAACATGGCTAAAGCAAAAGTCAAGCAGAACTATGGGCAGCTGGAGAAGGAGTTCCAGAAGCAAAAGGCAGAGATGAAATCAAATGACACCTCAGCCAAGATGGATGTTTCCAATATCCGCATTAAAGAGGAGCCTGTGAGTGACGAGGAGCCAATGGATACCTCAGCTTACGAAGGCATGAACAACGGCGTTGTCAACGGCCTCCATGCAGAGGAGGACTCCACGGACTCTTTAAACGGCCACTTGCCTGGAGGCTGCATTGACCGGGTGGCTCAAGAACTGAAGGCATTTGTGTCTTCAACATTTAAGAAACAATTTGTACTCACCCTGAGTGAGCTTAAACGGTTATTTAACCTTCACTTAGCCAGTCTGCCTCCAGGACATACGTTGTTCAGTGGCATTTCGGACAAAATGTTACAGGACATGGTGTTGGACACTGGCTGCAAACAGATTTTGGTGCCTGTAAGTATGTTTTTCCCTTGGTGTACTTTGGGGAGGAGGGATTGCGGGGGCAGTTAAACGTCTGAGCTGTGAAATGTTTGCGTCCCGTGCTGGTGGACCGGCAGAACAGCTGTGCTCTGAGTAACTGTCCAGCACTGGATACGTTGAAGCTGCTGGAGGTTTGTCTAGCTTCCTACTTCTGGCAGGCCCTGCACTCTGCTTTCCTTGCTCTGTGGTATGCTGCACAGCTCCGTGTCTTTGAAGCTCTGTTTCCAGGTCCAAGCTGTTGGGCTGCAGTGACTCACTGTCCCAACTTGCTCCTGATAACATGATCTAAGGCAGCCCCAGATTCCCATTGGCTCTCCTGGACTTGCACAAGTTCCTTCTCTCAAGGACAGGGATGCAGTCGGGGGAGGAAAGGTGACATTTATTGCCTGGGAGCAGCAAGTCACACCCCCCAGAGCCCTGTGGGAAGCAACAAACCATATCTGCAGCAGGTTGCTTGGGTCAGTCCTTCTCCTCCCGAGACTGTGCAGAGGTGTCTTTGTTTCTTTGTCTTTATGGAAATGACGTGTGTGATTGCGTGAGACAGAGCCAGGCTTATGTGACAGCAGATTGGTTAGGAAAGGAAAAGGAATTTGGCATCATGGGAAAGAGCCTAAAAGGAAATTAATTTTACAAGACATCTGGCAGTCCTGATTGGGTTGCAACCAGAAAGAGCTTGGGAGTCAGCTGCCTTTGGGGAGAGAGGAAAAGAGCTGTGTGAACTGCGCAGAAGAGCAGGCAAGGCAGAAAGAGGAGGAAGCAGGCAGGAGAGCCTGGAGCATGGGAGCTGAAATCCAGCTAACAATAAGGGTTGCTATGGAGGGGGCAGAAATAATATGTTCAGTTGTGTGCAAAGTACATGTTGTGGCACCTTGGAACCGAGGAGCAGACTTGAAATGCCACTAGGGAGACCCACCGGCTTTGGTACTTTCTGCTTTCTCTCTTGACAGCTTCCAAGCCCTGGGAGGATGTCTGCCTGAAACTGCCTCGTAGTGCTGGCTAGGCTCTGCTCTGTACACCGCGTAGTGTGTGCATTTGCCGTGCTGGTGGTAAATAGCTGAGGTCATTGCTGCTCTATTACTTGGCACTGGGACTTGTTTGCTTTGGAAATTTGGGGATTTTGGAAATTATTCCATCCACTCTTTGCTTTAAGGCTGCGAGGAGTGAAAGGGGGTAGGTTGGTTTTTTTTTTTCAAAAAACAACCAAAATAAAATCCTCCAGAAGAAGGGTGGTTGTGAACTTCTTTCTGTCTGGCAAACCCTGTCATAGGAGACATGCAGAGGTGTAGAATTCATCACTGGAACATCTCTTACTGGAGGCCTGCTGGAAGTTTTAGTTCTGACGACCCAGAATTTACTGCAAAACTTGAGATCTTGTACAGGAGCCTGTATAAGCCTGTACTGTTACCAGCAATGTAAATCGTTACCCCAGCCTCCCTCCGATGCCCTGTGTTGATGGCAAAGGTGCTGGGGCTGTTTTTACTCTCTGCGTGGGCTCATACACTTTGCTATTTCCTGTTTTTTTTCCCCCTGCAAATTTTGTTAGAACCCGGTGAGGGTGCCTGAGCTCAGGGAAAGCCTGGAGGGTTGTTCAGCGTGGGATTTCATAGCTGCTCATTAGTTTTCTGTAATTGAAAGTGCTTTGGTGATAAAAATCAATGATCTGAGGTAATTAAAACTATGTTCTGTGGGGGGTGAAGACACTCTTGGCTTGCATGCTGTCCTATTAGAGAAAACATGTTGCTGAAAACGGCAATTGAAACCTAACCGGGGGAATGCAGGATTTATTATAAAGCTGACCAACTGCTCCAGCTGCAGATGAGGCCGCGGGGATGCCCGCAGGATGCTGTGCTTGCCGGTGCTTTGTAGCATCCTCAAGCCGGAGGGAAACACAGACATAAAGAAATTGCAAATCCTGGGCAGATGCACCCAGGTACGGTGAGCTGCTGCCGTCGGAACGAGCGCGAGGAGAGGCATCCTCGCAGATGCTGGCACTGTGCGTGTGTCCGGAGCTTGCGGGCTGAGCCTGTGTCCGGCCTCACGGGAAATGTTTGCATAGGAATCTCGCTCCTGAGTACCTGCACCCTTCCTGCAGACTGGTGGGGGTGCATGGGGGTGGCTGGCTCCTGCCGGCTCCCTTCCGGTGGTCTGTGGAGTGGCAAAGCTCTGCTCAGATCTGGAGGATGTCTTTGAGGCATCAGGAAATGATGTAAATGTTGCTGGTGTCCTGCCTGGGGAGGGTGACAGGAGAGGAATGCAGCCCTGCGCGTAGGGTGAGCCTTTGGGCCAGTGCCGATGCCAGGCTCCTGGGGAGGCAGGCTCAGCAGTTTATCTCTAGGATTATTCCAGCTGATAAGTGTTTTTTCTGGCAGGCTCAGCCCCTTTCCGTTTGGTTTAGCTATAATGCGAGGCTGCCTGGCAGCAGCTATTTTTAGGGCGTGCTCAGTGCTTGAGTGAGACGCATCCCAAAGCCAAGGGCTCCTCCCCGAGAGCTTCTGCTTTACCGGGGCAGCAGTTCGTCTCCTAACAGCCCTGTGCTGCCTCTGGGGGCTTAGAGCAGGAAGGGGCACAGGGCTTGTGTTTAAAGAAGGATTTTAAGGCAGTGGAGAGCTGTTCCAAGGTGAGGCTGGAGAGAATAAGATAATAATCATAAAATAGCGAAGCGACAGCGGGTGGCAGGACAGTAAAGCTGTTTGGACAGAGCAGCAGTCTCTGGGAAGAGTGGCTGATGGCATTTCCTGCTCCTGTGGACAGGCTGTGTGACAGCAGCAGTGTTTGCAGAGTAAGGCTGGACAAGAGGGGAGATTCTGTGGGCTTTTCTTCCCAAATCAGTATTGTGTTGCTTTGGAAGCTGTTTCCTCACAGAACAGCCAGATAAACACAGCTGCATTTCAGACGCGTGGCTGAGGCAGGAGGAGTTTGCACTCCGGGTCTGTGCTGAGTGATTTTCTTGGAGCGAGACAGCTTGTGGCTGGGTGCTCCTCATGCCCTGCATTTTGCCTTTCCTGCTGCAGCTTTTTTCTGGAGGGAAGCTGAAGTATTTTATTTTATCTGTGCTGAAAGCATACAAGAGATTATATTCCTCAAAAGCAAGTGTCCTTATGAGAAGAGAACTATGTCAGGTGTTGCAAGCTTAATAAACCTGAATCCTGGCTCTCAACCAAGTGTAAAACCTTGTTACACTCCAGCCATTTGGACCAAAGTGAGAGCCAGAGCTGCTAATCCCACCAGGCAGCTCCCACTGGACAAAACTCTTCCCCTTTGCAATAAGATCAGAGGCAAAGCGTGAAAGGAGAGGCTCATGGTTCACTCCTGTGATGCACAAGTCTCTGGGCATGGTGTGATGGAGGCTGGGAAGAAGGGTTTGGTTTGTACCAGCAGCCAGGATTGAGGGATGCTGGAACAATAGGACTGGCTTGTTAGCTTTTCATAGATGGTTGATTTAGGTCATCTGGGCGGTTAGCAAGGAATAAATTGTTAGTGACGGACAGGAAGAGACGTGTCAGGAGTGAAGACATATTCCAGCGTTGCTCATTAGTCACTGCTCCAAGGGGAAATATTAAGGCAAATGAATTGGATTTTATTTTTTTAGGAGTTCGAGACATGGAGGGGGGGCCAGTGGCGTTCCTTCCTGTGTGCAGGGGTGCAAGGCCTCTGCCTCAGAAAAAAAATATTTATTTCTCTAGCTTGGCACAGGGGAAAAACAAACAAACAGACAAAACCATTTCATTTTTTGGAGCCTGAAATGAGCAAGTATCTGTTCCATCGGTGTTCAGTCTTCTGGAGTCCTGTAGTCTGCCCCAAACCGGAGATGACAAGTACAGCAGAAGCCCAGTGCTTGTTAGTAACCCTGACTTGGGATTAGTGAAGCAGATAAATACAGGATAGAGTCTGAATCTCTGAACCCTGCCACTGTAAATGTAAAAACCCCCAGAAAGACCCTGCAACGCACTTGGTGCTTTCAGTTGACTACTGCTTTGGATGGTCTGGAAGCAACTGCTGCTGAGAGGAGAAATCTGTAGACATCTTTCCATGAGACAGCAGCTAAGGTCCAAGCCCTGGGATTGTTCTGGTAAATGGTGGTTGACTCTCCAGCAGTGGGAAACTGTCCCCATGCAAAATTCCCAGGATTCCAGTAAGTCCAGCAGTTCCTTTTAAAGCTCTGGAATGGTTGATGGTGTGCCAGCCATGGCACCAGGGCCCATGGCACTGGTGTGGTCACCCCGCCGTGACCAGAACCATCAGTTGAATATGGATTCTGTATATTAGGGCACACATCGGGGTGCCACAGCGCTCATCCCGTTCCCTAGGCCATAGTTAGCCCCTCGTTAATTCGGGGTCTGTGTGCCGCAGGATCACCCAGCAGGACAGGTTTGGCTCAGATCGTGTTTCTGCAGGACGGTCCGTGCCTGAGCAGCCACAGGGGCCGCCAGGGCAAAGTTACCCTTCGAGCGTGGAGTGGGAGAGGAGCTTCTGTTGTTTCAGCAATTCTCATTACATGGCAACGAGGTTTTTGATTCAGTAATAGGTGTCCAGGGACATTGTATCATAGAATCATTAAGCAGAACTCATTAAATCGATGGTTATTTTTAACAGCCTCTTGTTCTCAGTTTCCTCCACAGACTGCTGCTTCACCAGATGAACTAAAGGTCTATGCACTTTGGGAAGCTGGTGACACTTACGATCAGGTAAAGATAAAAATACGTGACCTTCCCAAATATATGTTTATTGAGCATTTGTCATTGTTTGTGCTTCTGGAACCGGTACAGCAGGTAGTTTTCTTTATTCCCTATTGTAGTGTCCAGTTTTCAATACCAACCTATTTCCAGCTGAGGGGAAGCTCAGGGTGATCATTGCTGTGCCAAGACAAGGCAGTGTGGGCAGAAACAACATAATATGTTGGTAATATATGTCAGTAACTAGCTCAGTGGAATACAGATAATTTTGAACCAGTGAGGAGAAAGGCTTCTCCGATGCAGGCCTCACACCTGGATCCAGTCCCTTTTTTTTTTTTATGGTAATGCAACATTAACCAGAGATCAAATGATGATGTTACCTGATGTTTATACTTAGAACAGGAAATTATTACAGCATATGTGAGCATCTCCTGAGTTTTAATTGCTGTTGGAGTAAATGAAGTGAAAGGGAAGGTGCCCAACAAAATGTGGATGAACAATGTAACTCCCGTGTCCATGATGTAAATAAATGTTTGCAGGAATGAGTCAAGCAGTATCCAGGCTCCTGGCTGGAATGGACCACGTGAACTCCCGTGGAAGCATTTGAGAGGAATTTGTTGCAGCCCCTTCTTCAACATGTTCTTGTACGTTTGGAGGTGCCCCAGGCCCCAGGCAGGTGCAGCTCTGGCCACAGGCTGCAGACAGATCCCTGTAGAGCCCTCAGAGGCTAGGGCACTGCTGGAGAGCAGATGTGTGTGGGACAGTTTCAGGATTACGAAGCAAGAATCCTCTAATGTAGTTCAGTGAACGTTTTGTACAGACAAAGGCACACATGGTTTTGATATATAGAAAGATAGGAGTAATTGTTCTTCTCTTTATGATACATTTTCTTTTAAAGCATCGCCAAGTTTTGCTTGAAATCTTCACGAAAAATTATCGAGTGCGCAGGAATGTCATCCAGAATCAGTTGAGTCAAGAATGTGGAGAAGATCTAAACAAGCAGGAGGTGGATAGAGTGCTAAAGGTAAGTTCCTACTCCATTGTGGGTTTGATCCAATTAATACATGAATTTTTAATGCTTGGTTTGAGCAAAGGATGATAAGGATGATAGAACAATTGTACACAAAGCCTGGTTTTCAGCTTGTTTTCTTAAAAACACACTTGTCTCATTTTACCTTCTTTCCCTCCAAGGAGCAGTGATTTTGACTTACATGTTATTTTATATTATTGCAACAAATCTTTATTTGTCATCTTGGACCAGCAGAGAAGAGAGTGTAGTAAATGTGATACTTCAGAGTTATTTTTAAATAATGTGGAGTTAAACATTAAGGAGGTGGGAGGGTTCTGCACAGTGTGCTGAGCTTACAGGCTGGCTGCTGTTGGTTCATGCTGAGGAGCACAAGTGCCACATATTCAGAAGGAAATGCATTTAATTCTATAGTAGGACGTGCAGCAGTGTATAGAGCAAAACCTTAGCCAAAACAAGCAGGCAAAAGTAGTAAACACATTTCACTGCGAATGTTTATTTGAATTCTTTCATCTCTGTTTTGAATGTGCACCATATACTTGCTAAAGCAGTTCAGGGTATAAAGTACTGAGCGCACAGGCCATGATTGACAAACTTTAAAAGCAATGCAGGGTGGCTAAGTAGAAATTTGCCACTAATGTAATACTTTAATCATTGTTGCTGGGCCTTTGCTCACTGTCACCCACTTCAGTAAGACAAGTGCTGAAGTACTTGATTACATTGGGATCTGCAAACGGAATAATGGCATACTTGAAAAATTACAGATTTGTTGCTCTGATAATAAGCAAACTGGTCTTGCCTGAAAGAACCCAGTCTTTTTAGCATTAAAATAAGCTCAGACGTTTCTGCCTGCTAGACAGTATTCCATGTGGCTTACCTAGGCTTGGAGATTTGTCAAGCGACTAGGTGAGCTCAAATGTCAGCTCTCCTGGAACATCTGTACTGGCATGAGTTTTTCATGATGCTGTTGCTATTTAACAGAAAACCTATTTCTAGAAAAAATACCTTCCCCTAAAAAACTGGGTACTGTTTTTATCTAAGTCGCTAAGTCATCGTGCGACCAGCCTTGTGTTGTGCCAGGCTTCTTTGCCTTGAATGCATTTGTCACAGAAGTATGTGGAATTATCTTTGTTTCTGAAATAAAATTTAGAAGTGTGATTTAATGAAATAGGAAGATCCTCTGGCTTCTTTAAACCACAGGAGATTGGATTCCTCTTTGAAAGAAATTGGATTTGTTGACTCCTATTTCCCCATCTGCATGTGCTCCTTTTTTATACACAGAGGAAAAGAGTGGCAGGGTTTGTATTTTTGCATCTGTAGATCAAGTCTGCAAACTCTCTTTCTAGCCTCCACACTTAGTTTATTTGTTTTTGTGATGTGTGAGTCCCAAGATTTCAGAAAAAAAGCTGCTCTCTTCCCTTTAAGCTCCACAGTATCAGTTCTGTAGCAGCACTTAAGCCTGTGTTTAATTACCTAAATGGGAGGGTGGGAGCAAAAGGAGGAGAAGCCATTAGTTTAGAACTTAAGAGACTTGGTGCTCATCTGATAGAAGTAAGAAAATGAGCCACAAGCAAACCCATGTGTTGAACTCCTTTGCTGTGGTGCTTGCCCTCTGTAAGCTTAGCCGATGTGCGGTCAGAATACCAAAGCGCGGTTCTGAGGTTTGACAGTTCATTATCATAAAATGATGTTTCTTCAAAAGCTTCAGATCTGGTGACTGCTTTCACGCTCCCGCCTGTTCCTGCTGCTCCCTTCTGCCTCTCCACCTGACCTTCAGCCCCTCAGTTCCCCTTGTCCTCACCCCTCCCTGCAGCCTTTCCTGTGCTGGCTTCTGCACGATCCCCATCTTCTCCCCCAAAGAGGCACTTCTTGCTGCCATGGCATTGTTTGTCCTCCTTGTGGCCTCCCACCTTTCCCCCTTGTGTTTGTCATCTTTGTTTAAGATAAATGGGCTTCAGGGGGGAGAACCCCTGCTCTGGATTCGTGCTCTCTGTCATTGGTCACAGTTAGTGTCTCAAAGCCAGACAGTGGGTCCCAAGACCTTACGGACTCTCCTGTTCTCCCCAGGACTGCTGTGTGAGCTACGGCGGAATGTGGTATCTTAAGGGGACGGTGCAGTCTTGACAGTGGTGGTGGCAGTTTCAAGTGATCTCCAGGACGAAAGAGGAAACCTGCAGCGGGCAGCACAGAGTAAGGCCGTGGCCTCGGGAGTGTGGCGCAGGATCTGACCTACTTTGGGGCACGTGGGCATTGCAGACAGACAGTCATTGACATCCCAGCTCTCTCACACGTGTGTTTGCATGGCCACTTAGGCGCAAGAGCACGTAGGAAGACAACATGGGACCCTGTCTGCAGCTTGGTTAATCTGGGATTTCTAATGTATTTCAATTCTCTGTTTCGTTATAATAAAATAAAACCATATACTGACACAGACAGGATGGAAAGTCATGGTCTAATACTTTATTTTGTAAGTAATGCCAATAAATTAAATTTGTTTACAAACATCCCAGTTTTTGTTAAATACCTAGATGCTCATACTTTAGTCTGAGCATTGTAGTAGCCCTTGCAGCCCTCTTTATAAAAAGAGAAGATAGACATGTTCATGGAAATGTCAGGCCAGGGAGGGGGGAACAAAAATCACTGTCTTTGAACTCTGTACTACATAGCAATTGTTCTCACCTGTTGTCTGTGAAATGAGTTACGTGGAAAAGTACCTACAGTGGAAGTTGTGGAACAACTGCTGGATTTCTTTTATTGGTATGGGGTTGTGTGAGGGCTTGTTTGAATTACTGTATGCAAACACAAGGTAAGTAACTGAGTGCATCCTCTGGAAGGCATCCAGCTGTAGTTATCACACAGCAACAATGTAAAACCTCTATTTTGTGTAATTTTTTAAATAAAATTTTATCTCAAAGGTCAATTCTACCCCACCTTGTATTTGTCCAAGAAGAAATGGAAGCTGCACCTGCCCCTTTTACAGCCTGAAGGCTTATGGAGGAAGGAAAGGTCAGGAACATTTTAGTAGAGGTTAGAGGTAGATCGTAAACTGCCTCTTAAACTGCTTTACGTTGTTCTACTTGTGTCATGTTCTTTAGCAGGTAGCCAGAGGTAGCTGTCAAGCTGAGCGCCTGTTGCACAAGGTACAGTGGCCAATCTTTTTGTTACAGGTTTATCAGGGAAGCTGAACTGCAATAACGAAATCCTACTGTAAGCATTGTAGGACATGGTTACTTTACCGATCATGTTCTTTGCTATAATTTCCATCACATGAGAAGCTCAAGGAGATTCTATTCACTTCACCTGCTTATGCTCAGCAGAGGCTGAGTTGAGTTGTTGACTAAAATAAGTAGATTAATGTAGTTAATCCAGATAAGATTGGCTAAGAATACTGTTACCATACTTACAGCATTTCACATTTCTGTGAAAAGTATCTATTTTTAAACTGATGAAACTCTACCTTAAGTAATGCTCTAGTGTAGTTTATTAACTACATCAATATAATTGGGAGGGTTTTTAAGTTCAGGCAGCTTTTGCAGCCTTTGTCTTGGTCTGTTGCGTGCACCCATGGCTGACACTTCCCAAGTACAGCCCTGGTGCCACAGCATTACCTGTGGCTATAAAGCTCCTCTCTGGGAAAGCCAGAGTCTGAGAGAAGTTAGGAAAGAAGAACTTGGCCTCGAACTTTTTTATTGCACAATATGTACAGTTAAGTGTTAAAGTACAATACAGCCAGAGCTTCGCAAGGGCACAGGTAGCCAAGGGGAAGTTACAGAAGAAACAAGTAGTTCTGTGGAAGTTTGAGAACATTTCTTACGCTTTTAAAGGATAAAAATTGTATATATCAAAGTGCTCTAAATTACCCAACAGTAATAAACCACAGAAGATCACCTATTTAACCAAAAATTCTGAACTGCTTTGACATGTCTTCTGCTCCAGCAGGTGTGGGTCCCCCTTCCCCTGAAGTAGTGAGGAATATTAGTAGTAAGTCATTTGTGAGTAAGTGTCATGCCTTTCTCATTTAAGGTTACTGCTTTCCAGTATCTGAATTGGACCAGACCTCCAGGGTGTAAGGATCCAAGTGTGAGGGGAAACAGTGACAATACAGTTAACCTGATGGCAGAACAGCGGCTTCTCTGCTTTTCCCCCAAACCTTTTTGAACAGCACTGACAAACACCACAACAATGCAGAGAAACTACTTAGTTCCCTCTGGATTTCCATCCCAGATAGGCCTATCCATTTCCATGCAATGTAACCTTTTTAAAATACAAATGTAATGGGAACTCCATCTGCGCTATGCAGGAAAGATGGCAAGAGGAGATAATGTAGGTGCCATCTGCATCAAGTTTGCTGTTTCCTGGTTGGATGGGCATCATTACTAGTTAGACATGTAGCTCGACTGGATTATTTATTTGCTTAGAAAAATATTCACAAGATTCAGATACCCCTTTTTAAATAATTTTTCAGAATGCAATACATGTTTTAGGGAAACTCCTACAAAACGAAGTCTTAATACTGCAACTGAAGGACAGCTCTACACAAGCTTAACAGGATACAACATAAGGCAGAACTGCAACAGCAGCAGTTGAACTAAAGCTGAGAAATTGTCAACACTCTGTGTCAACTGTTTGGTATATCACAGCAACTCAGACAGGCAGTAAGTTGATTCCCAAGAACAGCTGACCAAATTAAGCTCTGAGACCTTTTATAAGGAAAAGGATGTCACCTTTCATTGTGCCTCCCCCCCGCCTTTATCTCTTAGCCTTTGTTTTCTTCACACTTCGAAGCAGTTTTGAAGAACATACTTCTCCATGTTCTTTGTTTTTTCAGAATTTGAATACATATGAATTATTAGGGAGTGTAGAAAGAGAGGAAGAACAAGAGCACAGTCTCCTGTTTTCAGTAGGATAGTTCTGGTAGTGTTGTGTCCATCCTCCCACCCCCCAGGCAGCATCAAATAGGTCCCCAGGAGCTGACACTGGAAGCAATAGACAAAACAATATGATAAGGTTTTACCCGGCCTGTCCCCTTCAAGCACTTGGAGTTTGTGGTATGTACAATTAAAAGCTATTTCACTATGTCAATGCTACCACTAAAGTTAAATAGCTAAACTGCAACTTTCTATCTTACCAAATACACATAAAAAAGTACTTTGCAGACATTCCACCAAAGAACAGTAGGTCCCAAATAATACACATTATCAATTCACAGTATCTTGCCTTAAGACAAAGTGCCCTACATAAGAAACCATCCTAAAAAGCCACGCAAACTTTACATCAAATCCTTTCTTAGTAGGAAGACGTACGTACTGATCTATGGGAGAGCTTAGTGCATATGAAAACGTCGTCTGACCTTAAACCAAGCACAGTGCAGGCTGCTGTGCCAGCTCTCCACCTCCCTGCCAAAGCAAGTTCAGCTAGACTGCTAACTTCCTTCTCAACAATCAAGGAGAGGCTGCCCAGGAAACTGGTCAGGGGCTTTGTTTTTGTTAATTTTCTACACAGCTGTTGTTACAGGCTAGATCCTCACCTGCAAACCAAAGGAAAGCTTTAGTCTGGTTCCTTGGGAGAAGTACTGTACGGACTGCTTAGCTGTGTTATTTTTGAAGTGGACTAAGGAAACCAGTGTCAGTTAACTGCTCTGGCCAGAGATTAGGTGTAGTACGGAGGAGTAGTGTAGTATTAAGCTGTGATGTTTGTTTGCTTTACAATCACTAGTTTGGGTGACAGTGCTAAACAACATTAAATCTATTGCTACATAGGTACAGAGAGTCTAGCTTAACTAACTAGCTTGTTAACTACAGGTCTACAAGCCAATTCAAAACATTCATTTTGAGTGTTCAAGAAATACATCGGTATAAGGGGTCTTTTGACATTTTGTATAAAGTTTCTCCCCTTCTTAACAGATTAGTCAGACAAAATGGGTCATCAGCACATCAAATATTATGGCTGAGAGGAGAGGGACTTGTACTTAGCTCTGTGTTCATCTATTTCTTCCTTTGTTTTTCTGATACAGCTAAAAATTTCCTTGAAGAGTGCTTTGTATTCAGGAAGAGCATTTGTGGGAGAGTCACTTAGCTCCACATTTGTAAATTCTTGATTGCTAGCTGAAAGATCATACTGGCTGTTGCCCACATTCAGGTCTTTGGAATACTGCTTCAGTGTTTGGACAGCCTTGTGTTTCAAAGTATCTTCATCCATTTGACATTTCTTCAAAAGTTCCTCATATTTCACTTTCAGAGCATTATACTGAGCATCAACTTCATTAAGTACAGAGATTCCTCGCTGCTTCACAGCTTCAGCTCTCCTAATACATGTTTCTTCATGGCCCCTTAGAATGTCTCCCCCTGCAGCACTGCTTAGGAAGGTTTCACTGCTGCTCCTTTTCAGTGCCTTCTTGTCAAGCTCTGATACAGTCAGAAGTCCATCATCTGCCGGGCTCTGACCAAGCTCCCTTTCTAAAGATTCCTTGAATGAAATGAAAAAGGATTCTGGCACTAGTTTCTCTGCATTATGGAATGTGTTTTCAGACTGAAGTATTTGTCGCATTTCAGCTACTTCCAGTTCCAACTCCTCTGCACGAGCCCGATATAAGTCTACATCAACAAGCCTCTGTTCAAGGTCACAGTTTTCTTTCACCATAAGACTATATTCCTCTTCCATTGTTATCCTCTTCTCTTTTTCTAGGTTAAGTTGGGCTTGCAAAACTGTAACTGCCTTTTTTAAGTTCTCATTTTCTTCTTCTAAAGGACTTAGCTGACTATCCATTGAAGTAATCTTTTCTGCAAACACATGATCATAAACAAAATACCTGCAGACAAAAAAAAAGTATTATCAATCACAGAAAGTACAGCTGACCACATCTCCGAAAGTTTTCCTGTCCTGGGTCACTAATGACAGATTTAAACTGTGTGCTAACACACCTCAAAGTATACACAGCAGTCATTTTACTAACCCATCTGTCCTTTGAATAGAATCATAGAATCATGGAATGGTTTGGGTTGGAAGGGCCCTTAAAGATCATCGAGTCCCGACCCCCTGCCATGGGCAGTGACACCTCCCACTAGCCCAGGTTGCTCAAAGCCTCATCCAGCCTGGCCTTGAACCCCTCCAGGGATGGGGCATCCACAGCTTCTCTGGGCAACCTGGGCCACTGTCTCACCACCCCCACGGAAAAGAATTTCTTCCTAATATCTAATCTATATCTACCCTCTTCCATAATCAGAAGAGTTTGCAAATACTTTTATGCTATCAAATCAAGACTCCCAGCTCCAGCAGAATGGCAGCTCATTAACAGTTTCAAGTTACAGACAAGCTTATTGAGTAACTAGACCGACAATTTAAGTTTAAATAAACATTGCCTTCACCTATCATGCAATGTTTTCTGACACTCAGATTTTCTCCACAGCACTCCGCTCTTGTACTTTTGTCAGTATTGATTGTGGAAACAAGCTTAAAAATTGACAAGGCAGTTGTGTAGGCTGGTATTTCCACAAGCCTTTGGCAGTTTGAAGGAATCCACTTACCCTTAGAATTGCCAAGAAAAAAAACTTCTTTTTGCATTTATAGATGTATTCTACAGCCCTGTCTCCATGTAGAGCTGAAGCCCAGACACAAAAGCCTGTTCTGCCCATCTGTGGAGGTGCTTCACTTACGAAATTACCTTCTAGGACTGAAGCTAGTCTGAGGTCTTACCCCAGGTGATTGTCCTGATGGACATACTAATGCAGTTCAGCTGGGTAAAACTGCTCTAGATTAAAAAAGCAGCCTGGAGCTCCAGGTACTATTTTACCAGCTTAAGCATCATTTTAACCAGCTTAAGTTTAGGAAAGCTATCGCAGGAATCCTGCCTTCCTTGACAAGAAGATATCCACAGACATCCAAGGAAAGGGTAAGTTACGGAAGATATCAGCATTTAGGATGTTTGTTTTTCAGATTATCTGTATGTGTGCTTTTATCTGATTGAAAAAAATGGGGTGCAGATCGCTGCAAGCTTTCTAGGCTACAATTTGATATGGTTGGAGGCTTTGGGAGAGAACCTTTCAAGACAGAAAGTGGAACCTGCAGTTCCTCTCACACAAAGACCAGTGTGGTCTAGCGGTATGCCAGCAGCACTGGCAACACCATGCAGTGCAGGAGTGTGAAGATAGTTGTGAATGTTAGATGTTTTTCTGATCGCTTGTTTGATATCTGTGCTTGTGTTTTAGGTTTTAAAGCTTTGCTTAAAAAAAATTCAGTATTCTCTTTACTATGCAAGGTAAAAAGTCTTACTGGCGAAGGTCGTACAGCTCCTTCAAACATGAGAAACTATGCATTGATCTTGGCTGGTCAGATCTCTCATGGTTCATCCGGCCTTGTCCAGACTTTTTCAATTCTTCTACTTGTCGTTGCAGGTCATCTATGTGCGTTTGCAGATTTTCAATAGTCTCTGTTAAGCTAAAAGGTAAAGGACTGCTGTTAGAACATTTGGGTGTTTAGTCAAGGACACAGGAATTTCCCATCCCCTCATATTGTAGTTTCTTTCTGAAGGCTGCTCTTTGGCCCCAAAAGACCATTAAATAAAACTATCCTGTCAATGGAACAGTATTGTAGAACAATACCGGACAGAGAGTGCCACCCAATAACTACACCAATACACCTGGACTGCTCTTTTTCATATTATCAACTGGGGCAGGGGGGAAGAGGATCTAGTATAAGTTTGTTACCTTAATATCTTTTGTTGTGAAGCTCGACTCTCTGCAACTAGTTTTTGATTAGTGTCTTCTAGTTCTCTTGCCGTCACATCCAGCTGTTCATAGACTTTTGCATGCTGATCGTTCATCTGACGCAAGAGCTCCACTTGTTTTGTGAGGTACTGCAAGATAGTATTGCTGTTACTAGTTTATACTTGAAACACAAAGGTAGGATGACTATTCTGCATTTTTATTCACATTCCTAGAGAAACTACTACATTTCAGAAACTTAGACGCCAGTGGTTGCTTTGGTAAGCGCTCAGTGGAAGAGGTGCTATCAGTAACAGAGCCAGCCAGCTTGCCTTTGTCGCGGAGGTCAACCCAGGCTTTTATCCAGCAGAGCTGGGTTTCGTTGTACAAGCTCTGTCTGTCCATCCTTGCTGCAGCCAGGCTTTTGCCAGTACCGAGGCCTTCTGTACTGGGTTTGTCTGTACTGCAGTCATCCCTGAGACAGCCATGAATCCTGACTTCAGCACAGCCCTTAACTATCCATTCAGTCCTTCTAAGAGTTGCAGTGGGCTCCAACAGAAATTTTCAGATTTTTCTTAGCATTAAAACAAATATTGGGTGGCACCATCCATAATTAAATTTATTTTCAGCTGACCAAAGTTTTTCCAGTCTGAAGCAGGATGAGTTTCAGCAGAACAGAATGTAGTTTGTGGTCACACTTAAGACAGTATGTGGGCTACTATGTGTCAGGAAGTATAACCAAATTATTGAATTCAAGCTATAATTACCCACGGGGAGCTATTCCAGTTACTGTAATCCCAAATAAAGGTCTGCCTTTTTTTCAAAAATAGAACTCCACATGAAGTATTCTCATTTTAATCCTCTTTAGTTTTACAATTAACAACACAGACTGTTAAGTTTCTTGAATAATGGCAGAAAGCTTGGAATTTGCCATTTAAGAGCAGTTAACAACCGCCCAAGCCTCTTCATACAAGGGTCTTAATCTTGGTCCACCCAGGATAGGACCGATCCAATTCTAAAAATCAGCACAAGAATTTCTGTCAGACTTGAACAAAAAAACCTAAACCTTGAAATCTGAAATACTTTGTTCTTACATAGAATTTACTTCTTGCAATATATTCTGTATTACTACAGGCTACTTACTGAAAACTAAACTTCAAGTAGGAACATCCAGCAGACCCCTAGCAGAATTAACTTCTCTTTACATAGGCCTGTTACATACTCAAAAGTTCTCATATTCTACTTAACCTTTTACCTCATTAAAAGATTGATGGGTTTACATTTTAGGCAATTTAAGAACAGATAATAAGTTAATCTAGGACTAGAAACTGCTACATACAGACTTCTAGAAGATCAACATGATAGCAGTTGGTTAGATCCTTTGGCAGCCTGTGCACACATGACAGGATTTACACAAAAATAGTACATGGATTAGCAGCAGAACCTCAGTGTGACCCATTTCATTTTTTTTTTACTGGTTATTCTTGGAAGGAGCTGGAGATCTTCAGATTTTCTTCAGCTATACAAGAGTGGCTTTGGTGCCAGAATTAGACGTTACCACTTATTACAATGGGCTTTTGCAGAAGCTTTAGAGGTGAAGCACCATTTTCTCCACCTTGCATCTCCCAATATCTTCAGTGCTGGAGTCAAGTTTGGCAGGCCACCAAAAGAAAGTACAGACGTGGTAATAAAGACTTTAGAAGTTCACGTTTATTCCACCTTCCCTGCAACTGAGCACCTAACACAAAGCAGCAGTTGAAACTTCTTGTGTTCTACCACATGATAAAAAGATAGTGTCAGTATTTCTGAAGTCAGAGTACTGAGAACAGATTCAGCCAGGAATAAAGCTGCCTTTTCAATCCACCATTTATTACATCTACAATTAGTGGCACACGTGTCAGCACAGAGGTCAGATATAATGATCCAAGGCTGTAAAACGCTTAATATGTTAACGTTTAATATATTAGGTGTAATCTTAAGCATCTCAAAGCCTTTGAACTTTCCCTCGCAGTGCAGACAAAGTAGTATCGTATTTCAGAACGATTTCTTAGCCAGTTCCAGACTTTGGTACCCGTAAAATGTGAATTAAAAGGAAAAAAACCCCAAATATTTACACTGATAAAACTGATTTACACTGCACTGAAAAAGCTTGTCAAAAACACAGTAGAGTAGCTACAGGAACAGATGAAATATTACTTTTAGGTTACAGAGACAAGCACTTGAAAATTAGGAAAAGTTAAGCACAGAGACCAGATGTGCCACTTGCACATGTATCCTGCACAGTGGGGTATCCCATGTTCCCACAAAAGACAGAAATATAGCTATGAGAATATCTGACTGAACTGCTCTTACCAGCTAAAAAGTACCGCACCTTGCATATGCTAACTTTATTCCCGTTTGTTTCAGTGAATTCCTGTAACAATCCCTTGTGCCAGTAAGTGAATACATTCACTTCCTCCATCCTGAGGTTCTCTCTGGGTATTTGAAGAAGGGGTTCATTTGACTTTTCCCTTTCCTACCAGAAATCCAGAGACAAGAGATACTTCTTTGGAAAAAAATGTTTTGAGTTGCTAGTACACTTTTATACAGCACTGGGAAAAGACAGAAGATTAAGACAGGTGGTAGAATGGAGAAGAGAGCATGTTACTACAGCTGGAATTTGGGAGAGAGGAGGAAAGACAATAAATAGATATCAGATAAAAGCCTTCAAAAAGCAGTATTGCACAAGTCTTGATTTGGTTTTTTGATTGGCTAAGCAAAGCAAGATATTGAGAGAATAAATTACTCTGTCACTCTCTGAGGTTGTCTGAACATAAGTACTTGACCCTGCAACACACCAACACAGATCACAGCTGGAGGGACACTTTGGACGACTTCCTGGTGCTGAACCTCTCTTATGTAGTCAATAAATACTAACCCACCAAAAAAGCTTAAGCTAATAAACTGGCTTAAACCAACAGGATATTACATCCTTACTGGCACTGGGCTATTTCTATAAATGAATGCAGCTTAGCAGTAATATATTTTCCATATTTCAAGACAGAGTTAAAATACAGCTGCTTATTAAGTAGCTACGCTCAATGAGCCAGGGTGGTTATCTATTGCAAGATTATGCTATGTTATTTCAAAAGGTATGTTGTAACTGTGTTAAGCACTTCCTTAAACATGGTTATTCATGCAGGTGTTGAACCTTAAGTAGGGCAATATCTGTGGAGCACTTTGAAGTGTTTGTCCTCTCAAGATCTTAAGAATTAATCTTTTTTATAAGAACCATTCATGGCAATGAGTTAATTTTAAATTGTATTTACTTATGCAGAGACTTTTTTGTAATGCTGTGGCACTAATATAAATATCAGACATTCCAACCATTGTCTCACAGAATGAATAGGATAACAAAGATGATTTTTAGCACATAACACAGGAAGGAGACAAAGTATGAGGTATAAAACAGAAGTACCTTATAAAAAAAAAATTGTACCCAGAAGTTGTACATCACCTAACAAAGATGCTGCATTTGTGTTAACATAACTACTTTAAAGACAACTATATATCTGTAACTATTAAGCTTAGGATTCTTTAAGTTACCTGTTACCACTACAATAACAAATGTTTTAAGACTTAAGTTGCAGCTGTACGAAATCCACACACCATCCGTAACTGTCAGTCACAGCCTGTTCCCCATGATTCGTACCAGAACCAAACCAAAATGCTGAATGTTTCCAATACGTTGTCAGTCAGCAAAGTACTGAATATTTAATAATTATTAGAGACCGTGTATTGCCCCCTCTAATATCTGAAAAAGATTCATTATGCTGACAAATGCTAGGTCTGCAAGAACACAAGCAATATTAAAAAAAAAAAAAAAAAAATTGCCAAAAATGTCCAGGTTTTTCCACCAAGTTACACAAAGAGGAGTGGTCTTGAAAAGGCCGATTTTGACTTTTTTTTCTTCCCCCGATTTTACTTAATCTCTCTCCTCCACTTACCAGCGTTTAAATTTTGGTGTGGTAACCACTAACATTTTCATGTAATAATTTAAATTATTAATTTATTCATCATGTAACTTGATGTCATTTTACCTGGCAAGGTCAGCAAAGTTTAGCAATAAAATAACTGAACTTTGCTATGCAAAAAGAAAAATACCAGTCATCTGTCATTAAACAAGCCAAATCCAACATGATATTTAAAGGCACAAAGCTTCTGGTAATCAGACAAACAGTTCTAACTATGATCAAGCCTATGCAGGTTCTCAAATTATCAAAGTAGCAGAAGCAGTTAAAGATTTTTCAGTATTTTTCTTTAAAGTGTCCATCAGATGTCAAGAAATTTACATCTCCATTTATGTGCCATTATGTTGTGGGTCTAGATGATTTAACACTTGGATCCCTTAAATATTTACCTCTATCTCTTGCAGTTGCTCTTGATTTGTTGCATACATTTGCTGTAAAGATTCTTCTAGTTCAGTGTTACGATCCAGTAGTGTCTTCCCAAGCTCAGCAGCAAGGTGAAGATCTAAACAAAGAAATCATGTTTGCAGGTCAGTTAGAGCCAATAATATAGTCTAATTTTAAAGCATTTTAATCAAATACTTGACATGGTTTTTTATTGCTTTTACAACTGCTCCAAGTTATTCCCAGTACCCAAAAAGAAAGTTAGCTTATACTTAAGTAGACCATCCATATACCATCTATAACACAAGTCTAAGTCAGTCCTGAAACCTAGAAGATACTCTTTTTTCATTAAGCTTCCTTAGTTCCTCCTTTGGTCCTTCAGCCACAGGTCAGACCCATCCAGCCATCTTCTCTTCCCTTCCCACCATCTGCCTAGTACTGTGCCAGCACCTCTACCCACGGTGTCTGTCAGCTACACTTCACTGTGTTTACAGCACTCATATTTTAGAATAATAAGCACAAAAGACCCTGTAAATGCTCATCAGGCTAGGCCCAGGCCAAAGGTGACTGCGCTCTTATTTACTTTGCTGTTCCTCCCCATTACTCCTTCACCAAGGGGCTCAGGTCATGCAAGATCAAAGGGCTAAATTAAAGTTTCAGATGCTTTTTATGGTGAAACAATATGGTGAATCAAAAGACATAAAACTGATAAAGAAATGTAGTTATTCTGCTTTTCAAGCTTATAAACCTAGGTGACAAGAATGGTTTTGTGTGCTCCAAAACACCATTTTCAATGTCATTTGTTCTCAGGCACTTAATCTCCATTTTGCTTCAGTCATCTTCAATCACCTCCAGGGTGCAGTGACTGTAGTTGTTTCAAATTAAGAAATAAGTCATCTGAACAGTCAGTTCCTTTCTAGAGGGAAGGCTGGTATTTGTTCAACAGCATCACTGGTGCTAGATATTCTATATTGCTATGTTTAAAGACACATGTCATTTCAAAGCTAAAATAATGCAAAAAAGTAAATCTTGGTGTTATTGCTAAAATTGTAATTACTCTGTACAGGGTATTAGATATTAGGAATACAACAGATATCTAAAAAATCTCTAATTTTCCACCTCCTCCCATCACCTGGACCACGACCAGGTTGTCTCCTGCATGCGTGTAGTACAATCTTGTTTTCACACAGAACTAACATCACTAATGCAGAAATTCAAGAAAAAACATTCCCTTCAAGAAGACTTGAATTAACATACAAGATATGTGCATTGCATCATCAGTAGTTGTAGCTAGACGAGAAAACTCATTCCATTTTCATTTGATTAAGATGCCCTTGTTTTAACGTGTTATCTTAACCTCTTTCCTGCCCTTTCCCAGTTATCTTATCAGCTAGTCATTGTAATAGACAGAATACTGTTCCAAGACTGTTTTGTGCTAACCTTCAGCTTGGCAGCCTGTCCAGAATCATTACTCCATCTACACACCTAAGCCAAAGACCAAATTCAGACTTACAAGGACAAGTGAGTAGGAGCATTAGTCTATTAAGTTGCAGATGTCCAATTCTGGCAAAACAGCAGCTGTGGTATTCTTTACACATTCTTTACAGCTACAGTGCATTGTTTCCTACCTTAAGGTCAGATTCTTTGAATAAATGCCACAAAAATAATTTTAAACAAATCACAATATATGGGAGTTCTTCACAGTTTCAAAAGATATACGACTAGGAGCCACAAGGCATACTGGTCTAGACTTGGAGTTTATCCTCAGATAGCTTTTCACTGTAGCACCATTTGTTAAGAAACAGCCTGTTATAGAGCTGGGGTGTAAAGTATTTGGATAAGGAAACTTTAGGGTGTCCTGCTAAAGTTTTTCCCATTTTTAAACAGAGATTGTTTACCCATGGACAGAATAACTCCCAGACAAACACCAAGCTGTTTGTTCTGTCACATTACAGAATATTACAGTCCTCAAATACAGTGAGCCCATCATCCTATATAAAATTGAGTCCCAGTCCACAAGTTCTCATACTACACAAATCTTTACTACACACCACAATCTTTAAAGCTAGTCAACAATACCGGCCTCATTGAAGGCAAAGACTAAATAGTCCACTCTTTTATTTTCATAGAGTAGAACAAGAGCTTTAGAGAGGATTTAGGATTATGTTAAAGACGTAATGCATAATGGAATTACTTGCTGCCATTTCCCTTCCCAAAGTGAAAGTCTGTTTTGATGTTTAAGTACGTTTAGGAGTTGATAGTTTCATTCTTAAATGCCCCCTCATCTACTAAATCAAGTAGCACATACCACACAGTACTTTGAATACAATGTGCATTCTATGAGTAATGTAATGACATGAATTCTACTTACACATTCTGTTCATTAGAATGGCAGAAGCACAAATGAGTAACTATGGGAGAAGTATGCTATTTTGTAATTAAGGCAATTTGTTTCTGAGGGCGATAAGACAAGTGGAAGAACTCAGGAACATGCAATAAAATCCTAACTCCTACCTTAGAGAAAGCAAGAACTGAAACAATTTCACCTCTTCTAAAATTAAGAATTTGCTTTGCATCCATTTTTCTACATTAAGTACCTATAAGCCCTATAAAGAGTAAATTTTAAGAGTGAGATGTGCGATATCTGTACGTTTTCCAGATACAGAGGAAAACAAGAACTGAAACAATTTCACCTCTTCTAAAATTAAGAATTTGCTTTGCATCCATTTTTCTACATTAAGTACCTATAAGCCCTATAAAGAGTAAATTTTAAGAGATGTGCGATATCTGTACATTTTCCAGATACAGAAGGAAAACAGTTAATTTACATTTCTCTCTGAGAGTTATCGTACAATAGTAGAAGCACACTGCACTTTGTTGTAAATTTATGCAAAATAATGTCTAAGTTCTGACACTGACACATTTTTCCTTTCCACAATGAAGATGTAAGCAGAGAGGTTTTTAATAATGCAAACTGCATACGTGCAGATCTTAAGATCTTCATTTTAGTATATCTGATCAGTTGTACTGGTGTTTTAACAGCTCCATCAGAAATCTCTAAACCAAAACAAGACTTCAGTGATAGGTCTGTGATGTCAAACAGCCCTTACTGACCAGTGCTTCTCCACAATCTCTTCTGACAGTGTTACTATAACTAAGAAAAAGAGAAAAACATTACCTAAATCCTACTATTTTTTTTATAACCCACCTAACAAAATGATTCAGAGAATTTTCAATCTAAAATTAAGCCTGTTCTTTCCAACAGCAAAAGGCATTAGTAGTGTAAGATATATAAGGAAGCCTGGTTGGAGTTTACTTAACTGTAAAATTAAACCCCTATTTTTTTACTCAGCTTCATGCTTCCTACTCCATGTTCAGATTACCCTCTGTTTTGTTAAAGTGAGTAACAGCAAGATGTAAAAAGAGCAGTCATACAAAAGAATTCTTTTTCAAAGGTCAACATACTGCAGCACAACATTGATGTTGCAGAAGGAAGGATGGCTGTTCCCATCCTTAAAAGAATTCCATGAGCATTGTGTTCTCACAAACAGCATGCCAGAAAAGGCCACCTCCATTGTCAAGGCCAAAGCTTTTGGTGCATATGAGGACTGTCAAAGATTTTCCAAAATCCTACCCTAATTTTAAGTTTGAAACACTGTCTGAAAGGACTACAAGCTTGTTTCAGGGTGCTTCGTAATGTTTTACAATCTATGTTTTCTCGTAAACCTACTTCTTGTTTTTTAAATGTGCACTGATTGTTTGGGTTGTGAAAAGCTTCAAGAGACCTTGATAAACAACCTTACTACTCTGTTTACATGCATTGGTATTGCTTAGTCTTAGGAGGAGTATCTTTCAGACTCCAGGAATAAAGTATAACAGAACATTTAAAAAACATTCCTGTAACGAATTTCTTCTTTGCATTTCAACTTGCCAATCAGCTTATTTTCCTCTTTTTCCTTTTGGCAAGGCTATCAGTCACCTCCATTTAGGCTTGTCAAGAGATAATAGCCAGACAAAGATTGTTTAAAAGTTGAGAAAGCATTAACCAATTCCCAAGGTGCACAAACCTGTAGAACGGAATACTGTTTCTTAAAAGCTCACAGCAGAGATCCAAATGGTGATTATTTTATATATTTTAATTGAAAAATTAAAGAAACATCAATAAGGCAAGAAGTCTGCTGATATACTTTGTGAAGTCTCTTTGTAGGTCTTCTACCCCGTAAACACTGACATAGTAAAAACATTGCTAAATCATGTCTTCAAAACTTTCAACTCCCTTCCCTTTGCCAGCAAGCTACAGTTTCAGGATGTTATTTAAATCGATTGGCTTATATCCTAGAGCCATGAAAACATCTATTTCGAGCACAGAGTACCTAAACACAGCTTTCAAACAGTTAGCTATTTTATAGTCAAAGCATACAATTAGAGAGACCTATCCTGTCTCAAAGTTTCTGCTGTCAGATGCCTGATCTCAGCGTGAAAGCTGCTCAGCTAGGAAGAACTTTCAAAAGTATCTTTATGGTACAGTAGCACCTACCGATTCCCAGAATTAATGCACTTCAATGTAAAAGCCAAAAGCATAAGGCTGGAGGTTTGCAGGAAGCCACTTCACAGCTTTGAGCTTGCCTTTTAAAACAAACTCAAGGTTAATAACAAAAAGTAGAACTAAATACCAGTCGTAAATGCCACTAAGCTCTTAAGGAAATTGCACATTTTTTCCATATCATGTCTGTAGAAGATTTTTAGTCCAATTACACTTTGTGTGTTCCTGTGACTCCTTCCTCATCTGTGAGATGAGAATAACCTTTCCCACTGGCACATCGTGTTTGAGACCTGCTGATGGGATGACATACAGGAGCCAGACACGTAATTCTCATGCACAGTGGAGCTATTTGTATATTTTTAAGAAGAAAACTTATAAAGCTTTTAATAATGGACCTGCAACTAACGGAGCACGGCTGCCTTTACAACTTCACCGGCTGATGCCCTGACAGAAAGGCTCAACAGGGCGCGACACAGCCCCGCGCCCCGCTGCCTCCAGCGCCGGCCCCAAGAGCTGCTCCGCGTCCTGTCACGGTGCAACTTTCCGGAGAGCCGCTCCGCTGCCTCCTCCCGGGCGGAGAGGAGCCCAGGCTCCAGCCGCCTCTTCCGTCAAACAAAGACGGCGGCGATCTTCATCGATACCAGCGATCCCTCTGCCTCTGCGCCCACGGCGGCGGGAAGCGC
>NW_010105457.1:23519-23727 GCF_000699245.1 Pterocles gutturalis | reverse complement strand
ATGTTTTATTTTTTTAATTAAAATTTTTAATTTTTTAATTTAAATTTTTTAATTTAATTTGACTGACTGTCATAGGCAAGGGGCTATTGCGTGAGGGAGAAAAAAGTTTCTCAGCCCAAACAACTGACCTGTGGGCTCTTCACCCTTTGCTACACCAGTCCGATCCCATCGCATCGCCTCCTCCGTAGACAAACCCCATATCATGGAA
>NW_010105457.1:3862-23468 GCF_000699245.1 Pterocles gutturalis | reverse complement strand
ACATATGCGACAATTAGCTCCGTAAAAACATCTCGTGGATCATATGTGACGGAAACGGGGGCAATATGCTCCCTGCCCAAGAAATCCCACGTCTGAGCTGGATTTGCTCCTGAAGAAGACAGCGAGGAAGAGGGAAGAGATGTTCTCCTCACCCAGGCTTGTCCATCAAGGGGAAGGTTTGGAAGAGAAATCCTGCTCTGCTAGAGGAAAAGGGAAATAAAGGGTGCTGAGCGAGGATGCCCAGGGGTACTTCGGGCTTTCCAAGGGGCTGAACCCTTTCGGTGGATAATTCCCTAAAGCCAAATAGCACAAACTGGGCTGGATAAGCCAAAAGCTCGTCTCGGATGAGTTCTCCCAGGTTTGCTCAAGGTCTCCACGTCTCCTCCGTTGAAGAAGCACCTCTGTGCGAGCGCCGCTGGTTGCGCGAGTGACTGATGGTGATGATAACTGCTCTCAGGAGCTGTAATTGAATTGCCGCTGGAAAAGGAGCAGCTCAGAGGGAGGACAACAGGAATAATAGTTATCGACGCCGCAGCAGCCCCTGTAGACAGGCAGCGTCGGCGCCAGGAGCATCGCTGCTTCGTTGGTGGGATGTGCCCAAGAGGCAGAACATCGACCCATGTGGCTGGAGCTCCTTCTGGCTTCAAACCCCTTGCAAACCACCAGAGAAATACCAGGGATGAGGCAAAAATTGTCCTCAGAGTCTAGAAATCCGCCCATCAATCCTCCAAGCTCCATCAGCCTTGGGAAGAAGTCACTCCTTGTCATCTCATGATGCTCGAGAAATTCCTGAGATGTGGAGAAATCCACTTTTTTTTCCCCATATTTCCTCTGCCAGCCCTACTCCAGCTCACTGCAAAACCAAAATCTTGCTTCTGACCCCCACCTAGGTTTACTCATGCACCAAACCAAGCCCATTAGCCATCCTGTGAAGAATATTTTGAAATATTTGGAAGATGCCAGAAGGTTGATTTTTTTTTTTTTTCCCCATATCTGTATCACTTTTCCGAACTGGAAAAGAACCCCAAATTTTTTTTTAAACCAATCATTTATCATTTTCTTGTGTTGTTTTTTTTTTTTTCGAACTGGAAAAGAACCCCAAATTTTTTTTTTTAAGCCAATCATTTATCATTTTCTTGTGGTTTTTTTTTTTTTTCCCTAGAAAAACTTCTCTTTTTTTCGCTGTTGAATTTATTCTTCCACTGGAAAAAAGTTTCAGTTCCCTGTGAAATATGGGCATTAGCAGTATTATTTTTCCCCTCTAAAAGGGGAAACTGAGGCACGGGGAGATTTCTCCCCTGACTTTTGCAGAGGATGAAGAGCCTGTGCTGTACCAAGAGCTGCATCTTCCCATCCCACATGATGCTAAAGAGGTTTTAAAGGAAAAGTATTTCAGGGTATAATATCCGTGTAGCATCAAGAGGTGCATAAATTAAACACCGACCAATATTGTGCCTGACCAACTGCTGTTCTCTGGGCATCATGGGCCAAAAATAGGAGCAAGGGTCCAAAAATGTTCTCCCCACTTATGTCAAACGGAATCACCCCCTTCGACCCCTCCTTTCCTCTGCCTTTCCCCATCCCTCAGCCCTCAGCAAATGCTGCTGCTCGATATTACCCAAGGAAAAGGCTGAAAAAGGAAAAATAAAGTCACTGGACTCCGAGACAGATCATGGAAAGAGAGGAGATAAATCCTGAGAACACAGCCTGTACGGGGAGAAAAAGACAAATAGTGAAATAAATATGAAAAGAAGACAAATTTGGGCTACAGGGAGCGGGCGAGCCAGAGAGGGAGAGGAAATTGCACTGAAACAGACGAGGTTTCCTGGAGACAAAGGTAAAACGGGGAAAAATGAGATCTAAACCGAAGGGGGATAAATCATAAGAAGCCAGCAACATCTGAAAATTATTGGGAATGAAGCCTTCCCAGTAAGTGAGACATCCCCGGCAAGACTGATCTGCTGCGAGCAACGAACACAGCCACGGTGACAGGGACAGATTTCCCGGGTGATCCTGACCTGTCTGCTTCTCCTAAAGGGGTCTCTGCAGCCACGTCCCCAGGTGGTTTGGGCTTTGGGAAGGAGAAGAAGAAAGAGAAAAGAAAGGGAAAAATATGGGGGGAAAAAGGGAAAAGAAAGAAGGGAAAGGGAAAGGGGAAGGGGAAGGGGAAGGGAAGAATGAAAAAAAGAAAAAGAAAAAGAAAAAGAAAAAGAAAAAGAAAAAGAAAAAGAAGAAAAGGAAAAAGAAAAAGAAAGAAAGAAAAAGAAACCAGTTGCCAAATTACCCCCAAAGCCACCAAACCCTCCACGGATGGACCCGTGCTGGACCACGAGCGAATGCTGTGATGGAGCATCTCTTCAGCCCAATGACTCCAGCAGCATCTTCACTCCTTTCTTCCTCCTTATCCAGATGACACCACACAGCTAAATACCAGCGGTAATCCTAAATTTGGATCACAACATGCTTTACACTTCTGCGTTTCACCATGAGCAAGGGAAGCTCTCCCCAGGCTGTAGGATTGCAGCATGGGATTATTTTTTTTTTTCCTTTGTGCCAGGCAAAGCTGTGATATAAAGCCCACGGCTTCTTATACACTTCCCCCCCCACATCTCCCCCACTTTGCTTTGGCAAGAAGCTGAGTTTTCAGCTGGGAAGAGCATGTGTCATGCCAAACCCACCCCCGAATTTCCAGTGGGAAAACAGAAATCTGCACATCAACATGCTAAAACTTGGCAGCAATGTTTTAGGGGAGGGAGGTATTAAAAAGCCAATGGTTCCTGCAGAGAAAATACTCTATTTTCCCACCCAAAATCAACTTATTGCTTGCTCATAAACCTATTTGCAGCAGTTTGGGGCTGGCATGAGGCTCTCGGTGAGGTTGTTCGTGCAAATGTGGAAATTCAAGGGATTTTGAAGGTGGAAGTGAAGTTGATTTAGACGGGGACAGCAGGGTCCCCTTACTTAGGGCTTGATGTCCCCAGAGGCTTGGGGACAAGCTCACGGTTGGTGTGTCCCACCAAGGTTACCCAACACTCCGGTTTCCCAGATCTCCAAAGATTTTCCCAGGAAATTCACTTTGGGGGAAATGCATGAACCAAAGGAAAAAGGAGACACAAAGGCTGGTGTCCAACCTCAGCTTGTCCAGCGGGTCCCACCCATGTGCCCTCGTGTTTGCTCGTCCCACATCTGCTTCCTCGCACCCAGCTGTTTATATACCCGTATTCCACCCACGCTTGCTGCTCTCCTGGATTTTCCCCTCTCTTCTCTCTGATTTCTATGATTTGAAGGCCTGGCTGGGAGCTGATATTATGACATGTCCAGCCTTCCAAAATAAACCTCCCTCTTGATACCGGGTTATTTTATTGGGTGCATCAAGACTGAAAACAACCTCATTCATCTTAAGAAATGTATTTTCCCATTTGCTGTATAAATACATACATGTTTCCTTGCATTATTCACCTAGGCACGGCAGATAGATGAACGGCAACAAAGGCACCACATTTTTATTTCTCGTTCTGTAACAGAAAAGGCACTAGGGAGGTTTGTGGCAGGAGCTTGGCGGTGCGGAAAACCAGTTGGGGCAAAGGATAGGGAGAAAATTGAATGGAGAGGAGATATGCCTCTCCCAGCCAAAGTTCTCCAGGGATGGGGTGAAGTTCTGGTCTTCAGGATCCTTGTCCAGGTCTGGAAACACAGGAAATATAGGTGGAGGAAAAGCCAAAGGACAGATGAAAAATAAGACAAAGGGAAAAAAACAAAATAGGCAGAGAACAAGAGGGAGGGATGACAAGAGAAGAGAAAAAAAAATGAATAATTGAAAGTCTGCAATAAACACAGTGTAGACACACAGGAAAAAATGCCAATGTGAAAATGTAATTACTGGCTGTATCAATAATATCAGCACACAAGGCCGGCTGCGCTGGGGTTATGACCAAAACAAGCCATAAGTCTTGTGAATGCTCGATTCAGATGTGCCTTAGAAATCATCCGTGTTGAGGTCCAGGCATCTTAATTCCCCCATGGCGGTTTCATTAAATAATAAAGGGGAAATTCAACCTTTACATCAGTTACGAGGCTCGTAGAGGTCATTGACCCTTAATGGGTTTTAGCCACAGTTCCTCTGGTCCTGTAGAGACAAGGTTGGGGAAAGATGCCCATGGCCAACAGTCTCCACCAACAGCCCCCATGGCCAACAGCCCCGATGGTCAACAATCCCAGTAATCAAAAGTACCCATGGCCAACAGCCCTGATGGCCAACAGTTCCCATGGCCAACAGCCCCCATGGCCAACAGGTCAGGGTTTGCCAACATAGCCTGGGGCCCCTCTTTGTCAGTACTCGTGGAAGCTGATTTCAAGTCATTCCTTGCCTTCACGAAGCGGAAAGTACGCTAAAAGAGTTAAAACCCCATTTCCCTTCCTTTTGAGCCCGAGATGACATGAAGCCTACACCTGCTATTTTTAAATCACTGCTGAGGATTTCTCTTAATTGGAGATAATTTCTGACCGTAAAGAGTCCAAAATAAGACTCTCCTTCTCTTCATTAGCATCCTGCGTGTATTTGGAGTTTCATTTCTTTGCGCCAACAATCCTCTTACCAGCAGCCGCAGTGCTACGATGGAATACTGGTTTCTTAATCGCCCCCTGAATAATGGGGCAGGAAAATCAAATTCTTTATCCCTAGAAATGTTGACCTGCCCTCCCCCAGCCTTGCGCACCCACGCTGGCCCTGCAAATTCATCATCTGCTGGGTAACTCAACCCAATGTGCAGGTATCCTGTGGTGGTCCCCAGCTGGATCCGGACTCAACTGGGAGGAAATCAGCCCCAGGAGGGTGTCTGGGCTCCTCCATCGCATCTCTTCACACACTGTAACCTGTTGCAATGCTGCTCCTTCCTCTCACACCAGCTTTTCCCCAGAAGCGCCGATCAGCCCAAGAGAGATGCAGATTTAACGTTATCGGGAGATGCAGAGCATGTTTAGCAGGAACTTGAAGGATCATAGCGAGAGGTCTGGATGTAATCCAGGCTGTGGCGGATAAGGAACTGAAAAGCCGCCGCTGCCTCTTCTTCTTTTTCTCTTTTTTTTTTTTTTTTTTCCATTGGTTCAAGATTGCAAGGAGGCTGAGAGAGAAGAAAGGGAAACACGGGGACCGCAGCGATAAGGGGTGATGGACGTGATGCCGTCTCCTCACCGTGAATACCAGAGATTGTAAAGCATTGAGAAATCAAACTGACAAGTGGGAACACAGGCTCAGCATAAGAAACGGCGGCTCGCTCAGAGCTCCTGCAGGCCTGGAGAGCTTTTCTACTTCTCCTCGCGATGGATTAAGTGGATGTTGGTGATAGATAATTTTGAACTCCTCCTGCAATATGTTCTGGCTTGTCATCTCCTCGGGGAGGGCTGGAGCCGGAGAGACAAGCACCCAGCGTGGTGCTCACGGGCATGGAGCTCCTCAAACGAGGTGGGGGGACCGGGAAAAGCCGTATCCTGCCAGGCTGGTGACATCAGGGAGCCTTCTGATATCTGGCCAGCCTCAACTGTGGCTTCCCTGGGGCTGGGAGGGATGGGCTGAGGAACCAGGTGATGATTCCAGCTGGTTTGGCTGCAGGAGAGGACATTGGTCTTGGCCAAAATTCAGGAGGTTCCCCAAGAACCCTTGGAGACATCAAGCTCATCAGTCTTGGAGGGTTTACAGCAATTTTTGGCAATTTTGTGAAGAGAATAACCCCAAAACCTGAGTTGCTCAACCCCAGAAGAGCAGCAGTAGGCTGTAATACAGCCGAGAGTGGTTCCTCTCTACTGCCCTCACCTTGGCTCCCCCCCAGTGCCTCAGTTTCCCTCCCACCCCAAGTAAAATTTGGGGTTCCTACATCCTGGGGGCACAGAGTGGGGGAAGATTAATTTCAGGAGAAGTAAAGAGAGGTAAATTCCAACATCGACACCTTGGCTTGCCCTCTGTGCCTCAGTTTCCCTCCCACCCCAAGTAAAAGTCGTTGCTATATCCCAGGGAAAGCTGGCTTTCAGGAGGAGAAAAGAGAGGTAAATCCCAACATCAGCACAAAAAAAAAAACCAAAAAACAAACAAACCAAAAAAAAACCTCCAGGCATCAAGGCATTAGGCAGGTGCAACTGGGCCCTGGGGGAAAATCATTTTAATAACAAAAAATATAAAAATACAGTCCTCCTTCTTAATTATTTTTCAGTCCCATGTGTATGGCATCGGTTCAGATCCAATCCTTGCTCCCCAGGAATATTTTTCTGAAGCCTTTCATACCTCCCCCTTTCCCTGTATCCTGGGCTGAGCCAATTTCTGTTGTTGAGTGCAGAAGAAGGAAAAGACAGGGGATGCTCGGTGCGTAGATCAGAGGCTCCTTTTGAAAATCCTCCGGGCAAAGGAGCGGGGCTGAGACAAGATGCCCTTGGCTGAGCCACCATCCGCTGAAAATTGGCCGAGAAATCGAGTGGCTTTGATGAAAAATGCCTTCCTTTGCCTTTGCCGCTCCCATCCAAACAGCATTCAGTGTGGAGCTGATAGCACGGATTTCACCCGAGGTAGTGGCAAGAAAAAAAACGTGCCCGGAGAGATATTCCATCCTCTGCTGAACTGGGAGCAATGGTAGGGTACGTGGAAATTTTAATTTATAGGTTCAAAGGCAGGGGATGCTGGAAAGTGTCTATAACCCAAAAGAGAAACAGAGATTGCAACGTGAAAGCCCCGTAAGCTAAATATTCCTGGGTCATAAAACCAGGGTTGGGGTGAAAATAAGAATTAAAAGCATTTGTAGAAAGTCCTCACTATACAGCCTCTATATTCACATCCACAATTTAACGTCAAAACCCTTGAAATTTCTGAGCACCAACATATTTTGGTGTGTTTGTGCAGATGTGAAGAGCGTATTTAAATTTTTTTTTAGCTTTTTTTTTGCCCATTTTCTCCCCTGCTTGTAATAAATTGGATTGTGCATAAGGGTAGAGCTGAAGTACCTTTGAATTTTGATTAACAATGCCGTCTCCATATGGGATGCATAATAATCCCATCCTTGACTGCGCCACCCAGTCAGATATAGGTCAGCCTGAGATACTGATCTCCAATAAACCCTTGAGCACAGGGGGGAGATCCAGAAAGCTGAAAGAAAATGAACGTCGTGCCAATACATAGGAAGGATAAATGAGATGACCTGTGTAATTACAGCCCCGTCAGCTTGACATCGATCTGGGGCCAAAATAATGGGGTGTCTGCGACGGGACTTGTTTAATAAGGAATTAAAGGGAATAACATAAAGGATGCCAATCAACAGGGGATTTATGGAAAATAAATCTTGCCCAACTAAGTTGATATCTTTTTTTTTTTTTGATGAGGTTATAAATTCGGGCTGATAAAGGTGACGCTGTCAGCATAATGTACTCGGGCTCTTCCAAGGTTGGGTCTTGGATGACATCTTGATTAAGAAACTGGGAGGCGAAGAAATCACCCTGGCAGAAATTAAATGGATTAAAAACTGTCCAGGTGACAAGTTTCCAAAGTCTCAAAGTAGGGAATCAATGGGGTCTTCTGCTCCCCGTTGCCTGCAAGGGCAGGATCGCCGTGATTTGACATATTTATCAACGACCTGGAAGAAACCATCACGTCATCCCTTGATAAAGTTTGCAGCTGATGCAAAGATCAGGGGAACGGCAGGGGAGGAAGAGGAAAGGGCATCGAGACAAGATGCATCTTAATAAAACCATTCGGCCAACGCCGGAGGAGAAGGGCTCTTCCCTCGGCAGCAGGATGGAAGATGGGGCTGATAGGTGGACGAACAAGGTTTGGAGGATGAAATCCAATTTTTTTCAGGCTGAAAAGCTTCTTTTCAGGCTTTTTGGTACGAAAAGGTAGAAACTCCAGGGTATTTTGGAGCAAAAGTGGTTCAGTTCTCCCCTGGGTAAGCCATGCACAGGGCTCTGCTCCTTCGACTTCAGCTCATCCCTCGCCCGCTGCGCAGGATTTCAAGGACTTGCAGCTCTTCGACATTATCACAAATCCCACCAGGCACCTGGCTGAGCCTTTGGGCTTCGAACTATATTGAAAACACGGCCTGAAGTGACTCGCCTGAGGCCAAGCACTGCGGGAATGATGCTGCTCAGCAGATCTCCGCATCGGGAGGGCTTTAGCCAACACGCTCATCTTTTTTCCCATCTTTTTTCCCATCTTTTTTCCAATCTTTTTTATCATCTTTTTTCCAATCTTTTTTCCCAAGATTGTGTCTTTACCCTCCAAAAACCCCTCTCCCAAGCCCCACGTAGCCACAGCCACTGTGATTTGGAAGCCGCCTTTTGCAATTTCTCCCAACGCCAAACACACGCGACACTCGAGGGCTCTCCGTAGCCGGCACTTTATTGCTTTTTTTTTTTTTTTTTCGCCTCTTGCAATCCAACGGCCGAGAATAATGGACAGGCTTCAGCCGAGGGAATTTAATTCTGCTCCCGCTCCTTTCAGATCAGAGCCTGTGTCAGCGGGGTGCTCTTACAACAAGAGACTTTATTACGGCTTATCCAACACTTGGCAAGTTCTCAAGCTGGAGAACTGGTTTGTACGACGGAGATTGCCGCTCCGCGGTGCATGCTAATGGAGATCTATAGCTGTGCCTCCTCCCTATAGGGGAAGGGACTTTTTAAACCCTATGGCATGGAAAAAACAGGCTGGAAAACTCCATGGAGGCCAGAGGTGTATGAAGTCCCTCAGGGATGGATTCTGGTCCCAGGTCCATGGAGCATCATCAAGAGACTGCACTGGACCCATATTCAGACACAAACCTCCCCCCACTTTTTTTTTCTTTTTTTTCTTTTTTTTCTCTTTTTTTTCTGGTATGAATGTTGCATTCACCTGCACAAAAGCCCTGAGGAGAAACTGTCTGATGGAAAAACGATCCACCTAACAAACCAGCTTGCAGCAGCCCTCCAATCCAACCGCCCACATTTTTTTCCCTTTAATTTCTAGTTTATTTTTTTCAGGCAAGGAGGGGAATGAAACCTAGGAATGCTGTTTTCTGGGCTCCTGCCTCACCAAAATAGAGCATCTTCTCTTCCTCCGCCCTGAGCAAACATCAAACTCCCTTTAACTTCAGCAAATACTCCCCAAACCCATCCGGGGAGTTAACTTGAGGATGCACAGCTTGTCACCACAGATGACACATGCCTCTCTCTCAGGATGTGGTATAATGAGCTGCTTCGTGGTCTCCTAAGGCAGAAATGTATTTATGGCACAAGGGGAGATTTATATAGGGGTTTTTTTTCTTTCAAATCTGGCAGCTAATAATAGCTGTGGCCGGGGCTGGGTTGAGCTGGTCAGGTATACATCAGGGCTCAAGCCCTACCGTCGTTTTCTCCCTTTTGGGAGACCAAGACGATAACATCGTGTGCAAATGTTTGCACCAAAGAGAAGGAGAAGAAAATATTCCAACTGGGTTACCAAGGCATAAATCCTGCTCCTCCCTTCCAGGGCATCCATTCCCAAACCATCTGCATCACCAGGACCTTCTTGTAGACTTGATCTTGCTTTCCAAGGCAGGGATGCCCCAGCATGGTTAGGATACCCCAACCCCTGATTCATTTTACCCTGTCATGTGACCTACCTATCTTTGGCCTCAGCCAGCAAACAAAGTTGATAAAACGCCTCCCGTTGTCCCCTGGCATCACACAGCCTTGAATAGTACAAATGCCCTAAAGACAATTTTTTTTTTTCCAACAAAATAGATGCATATTATTTTTTTTTCTTTTTCTGTCCGTGGGGGTCTGAAGAAAATAGCTAACAGGTTCCAGAGGGATATATCCTGTTAATTCCACTCATGAGAAGGATTTTTTTTTTTTTTTTAAACACCACTGATGCCTGAAGCGCTGATGAAGTTCCAGGTTTGCTGATTTGCGGACCCGGGGCCAGGCTCCCACCGGAGCCCATTAGATGGCCTATAGATAGGCAGCTGGATGCACGGCCACGATATGCAGATCTGCCAGTCAAATCTAAAAAACATTACTAAGCAATCCCCTGCGTTTCCCATCTCCTACAACAACACCAAGAAGAGGGACAGGTTTCTGTAAACCACAGCAGATTAGCTCCGGGGTTTTTTCCTCTTCATGCCCCATTAATTATTTTAGCCTGGATCTCTATGATGCTGGGGAGGAAGAAGAGGGGGATGAACATGTTTCTTCACCTGGCTGTGATGCATCTTACACCTTCTTCTTTCCCTTCACCCAAAAACTCATGCAGCCCACACCGCAGGGGTTAATTTTTTTATTCCATGTATTTGTGCAAGTCCATCTTGAGAGGTTTCCATCGTAAGGTCACTATGTCCACCTCCTTTCTGCTCCAGGTTGCTTTATTTCTTCCTGCGAGGCCAGCCTGAGCTCGGTGGTGGATGCTGTAATTCAATAGGTTTGCAGATCTGTCTGGGGTCAATTTTAATTCTATTTAAAGGACAGTCGATCGAGCCATCTCTGGGCTTTTTTTTCGGAGACGGAATTTCATAGTGCGTTTAATATGCACTGGACGCACTGGCCGGGGGGAGAGAAAGCATTTCAACGTCGATGAGGCATAACCGATGGGACGGGAAGAGCTTTGTAACCTTTCTCCTTTGCTATTTTTGGCTTGGTGAGATCCTCAGGAGCTGGCTCGGGAGGAGATGGCTCCCGATGTCACTTCTTAGAAGCACTCCTGAGCCGCAGCATGATGCCCTGCTCTCCTGATGAGTTCATGGAGGCACAAATCGTCACTATCTTGAGCATCATCAGCCAAAAGTCCACCCTAATGCCAGATTTGCACCACTATGGACCTGTCCTTGGGGTCCAGGGGGACTGACATGGAGACAACCCAAAAAGCATGAGATCTGAGCACCACTGCACGACCATTACAACCCATTGTACCTCCCTCTTGGTCATAAAACAGAGGGTAATGTCCCAGAGAAGAGCTGGATGTTAATAAAGAAAGAAGGCTTTCAACGCTGCTGCTCATCTCAAACGTTCCCTTAAGTACAGGACTAGATGTTCGAGCACTAAGACGCAGCTTTTATGCCGCTTAATAAAAGAGGAAAATGATATCATCGCTGGAAAAAAAAAAAAAAACAAAAATGCGTGCAGGGGAATTGGATTGCATCGCTTTACACTCCGATCAATCCCGAGATTGTGTTGCACAAGCCAAGGGGGGCATTACCACCTCTGCCTCCCTTGGCTAAAGTGCTAAAAAAAAGTTTGCTTGGGCATTTTTGGGGTGACAAACCCCGCTCACCCAGATGGAAATATTTTCCCACGGGAAAAAATGCCAGACCTGCCCAATAAACCTGTTGATGTAGGAAAAATTATCAATGGTGTATTTCATGAGCATCTGTATGAAAAATATGGGTCCCATCAAGGTGATGGCAAACCAAGGGTTAAAATACCCCTTTGGGTTTTGCAGCGTGATGGGGGGTTGACCTGGCGGCCGTTCTCAGGTTTGTTCGGCATGTCACAGCATTGGGTCCCATAGTGGGGAACATCCAGCCAACCGCCGCGGCTCCAAATGAAATGGTCTGTTCCCTGCTGGAGATAATTAACGTACATCAGCGAGGAATTTAGCTGGAGTGGCTGTTTCAGGGACACGTGGTGTTCTCTCTCCCCCCGACCAGTTTGGGGTTTGTTTTCGAAATGGCACATAAAGTGCAACTGCGGCACATTTCCTTTTCTATTATGCCTCCGAAATTAAGTTAGATGGCCCTAATAATAGCGTTGCCTTTAAAATAACGTTGTGTTTAAAAGAACAAACTCTCCAATGTCGCCAGCGCGGCGTATTTGTCTTCTGCTTAATTCCCACTCGCTGTTGTATTATTAGACATTAGACATGATAGTTTTGTTTAATCTCCAGCTCCGTCGCCCATGGCTGACTCCGAACCCATCGCTTGCCCCCGTTGATGAAAAGTCCTAATTCATCCTCGTTAGCGCAATTAGGAGAAAATTGGATAACGGTGGCACTTCTCACAAAAGGTCTGGGAGAGGGTGAGACTCTCCCCCGAGAGGTGACACCGGCAGCGATCTCTTGGCTGCGGGAGGACGAAGTCGGCTCTTGGGGTGATGATGGGGGACAAATGAATTGAGACTTGGGGAAGTTGGGAAATGGAATAAGATGGATTTTTTTGTTGCTATTTTCCCAGCACGGAGGCGGTAGGTATCCATCCTTGCAACCCAGAGAAATTCATCATCATTTTGATGTTGTTTTGAGCACACCTGCACCAAGGATGAAATAAATGGGAAAATAAAAGGGTTATTTTTGTTTCCAAAAAATAAGTCTTCAAAAGCTTTCAGAAAAGTGGCTGTGGGTTTATTGTTGTTGTTGTTTGGTTGGGTTTTCTTTGTTTTGGTTTTGGGTTTTTTTTTCACTATTTGCTCCATGAGCAACTTTCTACCAACCATGAATGTGAGCACAGAAATGAGATGAAATGCTCTTCAACAGCAGCACCAGAAATGGATGTTTTTGGAGTGGTTCCACCTCCCAGCATGATTTCTTCAACTTTTTTCTCCTTTCAACCAAGCCTTTTGGGGTTCAGTTAACATCCCCACACCCAAGACCACCTGCAGACCCAGGGATTCATTTGGGTGTTGCTTCCCATCCTGGTCAACATGGGACCTGCAGCAAAGTCCACCCAAAAAATCTATGGGATCATCAAATCTTGGGAATTTCAGTGCTGGGAATATTAGCCCTGTAAACCAGACATGGTAAAACATCAGCATGTGGCTGGTTTCTGGAAAATAGGTTTGGACAGTGAAGGGTAGAAGGGAAAGACTTGTGTGTGAATGTCGCGTTGTCACAGTGTTATTAACCTCCTCTTGGTCTAATCCCATCCTTAATTGACTTTATTCTGATTATAGTCCCGATAGGCCTGGATCAGCCTGGGAAGGTGGGGTGGGAGGCGGCGATGAGTGATGGGAAGGATGCAGAAGGAGCTGGAGAAGAGAAAAAAAAAAAAGGGGGGGGAGCAGCAAGACCTATGCATTTGTGTGCTTTTTGAAACAGCCAAAGGAAGGAAAAGAAAGTCAAAACTTCCCATGAAGAGTAAAAAAAAAAAAGAAAAAGAAATCTCGACCAAAACAAATCACAAGCTATCGGTTTAATAATGAAGAGGCTTTAAACTGGCTGTTTAATAGAGATGAAAATACCATCTGCAGGTAACGGGGAGATGGAGCTTGATACCTAATCAACCATCCTCTCGGTAAAGCAACATCACCCCGTCTGTCTGCAATCAGAGAAGGCGATGCCTTGAAGTGGCTCTCGGCGAGGGTTCTGTAATTGTCTCGGTGGAAAGGAAGAGTTCCCCCTAGTGCAGAGCGATAAATCAGGGATAATAATAACTCTTGCCAAAATAATCCTCAGGGCACAAACAAAATCCAGTGGAGAAGGAGGTGTGGAGTCAAAACGTGGCACCTGGATCCAGGGCTTAGCCAGGGCTATAAACACATCGACCTTTCCTGCATCTCCATTGTTGACATAATATTTTTTTATTAGTAGTACTCAAATATAAGACTTTAGGTTTTTTTTTTTTAAATCTATTTATTTCCTGACTCCTCCTTGTGCCGTGATGCTTCTTCCAGCATCACCCCAAATCTCAGGGCTGGCACCGCTGGTGTCAAACCCTGATGGCAAAGAGGATGGGGACACCCCAGGGAGCATTTTATTACCCCAAAGATCTTGGGGACCAAACCTTCCCTGATGGCACCTTGCAGATGCAGTGGATCCCACCAGCCTTTTCGGGTCACCCATCCCACCCGCTCCCATTTCCACCCATTATTTCCATCTGCTGGGAAAAAAAACCCAGGAAACCCCAAGCAAAAAATGGGGAATCTGTGAAGCCACCCAACACTTGAACGAGAAGAAAGCCAGCAAGCGTGAAAGAGACTCACCAAACTACTTTTATTATTATTATTTACTTTTTCATTCCCTTATTGGTTCTGATTTGTCTTCTTTTTTGAAAAAAAAAAAAAAAGAAAAAAGAAAAAAGAAAAAAAAATAAAAATACAGGAGTGTGTAGGGTAATTTGACTGGTTTTGAACCGATTCTGTTTACTCGGGAGCTGATAGGATTGATTTACAACGCAGCGATGAATGCAAAGAGGGGGAAAAAGATAGAGGAGGAGAGCAGCAGGGTTTGATTTCAGGGCTGGCTTTGCGGTGAATGCTAATGCCAGGAGCAAGTTCTTCATCTGGAAAGGAAGAGTTGGGAATTGCTTTGCTGAAATTGGGATAAGGAGTAAGAAAAAACAAACCCAACCAAACACACCTCGTCGTCCAACAGACTTTTTGTGAAGATCTCTTGGGGAAAAAAAATCGAGTTTTAGTCTTTTAGAGATTTTTCCCAAGGTGATGGGGAGATTTTTTTTTAATGGAGTAGGGGAGGAAAACAACCGAGAACGGATGTTTTATTTGAAAATAAACAGGAACCCCAACAAAATACAAACATTCAACTCAAACCTTGATAATTTAACATGGTGAAAAGTTGCAAGCAAGCCTAAACTGTGATTTTTTTTAGGCTAGTTTGCTTTCCAGAACACATATAGGGCACTTTCTGAGAACTTGAGAAACTTCTGTTTGGCATCTCAATATCTTAAACCTCCCATCCCCAGCTCTCAGGTTAAACCTCCCGGAAAATAAACCAAAATCCCCAACACGGGGTGGGATGGATCCACATCTCCACCCTGCCCCAGCTTAGCCCCCTGGGATCCGATCATCTCCCACAACCCCTTCCCCAGCCCGTCTCCATCTCCCAAACCCCCCAAGATGCAGGAGATGGACCAACACCACCTTGAAAAGCCTCCAAGCTCCGACAGTCCTGCCCAAATCCTTCTTCATCTGAGTCTCCATCAACCCAAAAAATCTCCATCACAGGGTTTTTGCTGTTTTTTCCTCTTTTTTCCCCTCTTTTTTTTTTTCCCCATTTTCCCTCTTTTTTCCCATTTTCCCCCATCGCATCCCTTGCTGTGGACACCTACCTTGCAGAAAACATCTTTGGATGATGAAGAATGTGTCCAAGGGACACGCAGGAGGCTGGAATTCTCCTCTTGAGCCCAGAAATAAAGCACAAGCTGCCCTGCGTGATCGAGCCTTTCTTTTTTCTCCTCTCCTTCTCTCGTATATTAATTCCTCTGAGGAACAGCCCCTTGGCCCCCAAATTATTTATAACTGCATCAAGTATATCAATAAGATTTCTCTCTTTTTTTTTAAAAAAAATAATAAAAAGGGTTGATCCTGACGGTAATTCATAGCAATTGTAGTAACCTGATAATAATTTCTAGCAATTAAGCAGAATACTAATTCACTCATTTAATGTCTTGTCTTTATTTATGGGGGCTGTGCCGGAGTATAAATATCTTACTCACTGTGTTGGCTAATGAAAATTTACTAAGTAGCTTTTTTAAAAAAAAAAATGTTTATTCATTTTCAAGCTATTCTTAGCAATCACGTGTGGATAAGGAGTAATTGCTTGACTTTGGGGTGCATTTTCAAGCTATTCTTAGCAATCACGTGCGAATAAGGAGTAATTGCTTGACTTTGGGATAGTAATTAGAAAGCACTAAGTCATTGTTTTCTGCTTGCCAGCGGATGGTTCGTTTAAGAGTGCAGCTGCTCTCCCAGCATTAATTCAACCTGCCAGCTCCTCATCCTCCTCCTCAGCACCCGGGGCCGCATCCTGCTCTCTCTGAACAAGGGTTTTCCAGGACTGATGGGTTGGATCAGCCTTGGGGTCGTAGGGAGAATGGGTTGAGGTGTCCGACTGGGTGTTGAATTGCTCAGCTCATGTTGTTTGATAAACCCTCCATCGGGTCTCGGCGGCTTTGCTCCGGGATCCATCAGCATGCAGGGCAGGATTTGCGCCTGCTAATCAGAGCCGGATCCGGGGAAGCAACTTTTAATAAAAGAAATCCATTTCGAAGCAACCGGCCGTGAAATACTCTACCTGTGCTGCACCTCACAAACCTTCAGCCTCTTCTTGCCCTGCCGAGGAGGTGGGAGCTGCTCCTGAGCGTGGAGATGGGGAAGGAACAGGAAGAAATGAGATCAAAATAGGAAATATTGATATTCATGTGCAGGATTGCTTGTTCAGGGACACTTGGACCACTCTATCCTCCCTGGGTGGGAGGGATGCTAATGGGAAACTTAAAATGCCCTTTGCTTGGGCTGCATCGCCAACCACAGCCCAATGCAGAGGGAAATGAGGCCAATTGCTGTGAATCCCAGGCTAACGTGCACCGTGCCTCAGTTTCCCCAGTTGCAAACTGGAGTTAATGGTTCTGCTCTCCTTTGCAAAGAGCATCAGGGTCTCATGGAGAAGGATTTGGCTTCCACGCTGGGTTAAGAGATGGTTGCTGTGTGGGGTGTTGGCCAACGCAGCGTCATTTTGAGGGGGTTGCAGACACCCAGCACACGACGTGATGTTTAAAAGCACCAAAGTGCTTCTCAACCAGCATTTACAGGGCCCTGGTTTACTGAGCGCTCAGAGCAGCCTCTTCTTGCTGGAAAACAGGGCTCAGAATGTTTTTAAGCATCTACAAATACAAGCTTTGCACTGCAATCAGCCTTCCTCAGTTTTCTCATCTTTAAAATGGGTACAACCCAGCTCCCTCGGACACATTCCCAAACACCGCAGCTGCTTTGCTGCCTGTACCCGCCTCCAAAAATGGGGCAAGAGGCTGGAAAATGGGACCAGCCTTCCCTGTCCCATCCCGCTGCGATAGGAACAGGGTTATGGATGGGATTGGTGTACCTATACCTTACCTATACCATACCTATATCGCAGAATGGTTTGGGTTGGAAAGGACCTTCAAGATCATCTAGTCCCCCCCCCTGCCATGGGCAGGGACACCTCCCACCAGCCCAGGTTGCTCAAAGCCTCATCCAGCCTGGCCTTGAACCCCTCCAGGGATGGGGCATCCATATCCTGCATCCCTGGCAGGCACAGGAAGAGTCAAAACACCACTGGGAGCATTTAGGGGTCTTGACTGTCTCCTGGTTGTACTGAGGTCCAGCATTTGTACCAAGGTGCATCACCTCCCCAACCAGCTTCTCATGGGGACCATGTGCATTTTCCAGTCCCCAATGCCTTTCCAAGCGTCTCTTTCCAAAAAGGCAAAGCAACCCTGAGGATTTCCAAAGCAGCAAGCAGGAGAAGGCAAAGGAGATGATGCGGTTGGTGCTGCCTCCAAGACAAATGTGCAAAATTGTCCTTTGCAAAACAAAAATGCCATTTACACCTTTTCTTTACACCCCCTTTGCTGGGGCTGCTGCTCCCTGGGTGCAAAGGAGCCGGTGCAAGAGGAAAATCAGCTCCAGGGCAGCCCGATAAATCCCCGCAGGGCTCCGGTCCAGCGCGTCTGCTTCCTAGAGATAAAAAGAAAACATCACTCCTCCAAGGCACGGACATCGGCTCTAATCTCTTCGTGTGCCAGGTCCATCACCATGTCACAGGGAAGCAAAGATGGGCGAGGGAGGGAGGCAGCTTCCCAAAGTGCTCCAGCGAGATCAGCCCCAACCAGATGCTTAAGGACAGAGCAGCGACTTGTGTTGATTTTGCACTGGGACCTGGAAAACCTTTTTTTTTTTTTTTTTTTCATATCAGAATGGAAAAATAATTCTGCAGAAGGGTTGTGGGGTTTGGGTACATTATTGAGGTGCTTTGAGATAGAACCTAAAGGTGGGATGCAGCTCCGAGTGGTCCCATGATGGGGATGTGAAAGGAGAAATTTGCAAAATTGTGGATGCTGGAGGAAAATCACTGGAGGAAGCAGGGTTAAAAAGGAGCTGTAATGACATATAAGCAGCTTCAGAGGGAGAAAATGCTGGGCAGGGAAAGGCAAGCAAACTGTCCTAGTGCCAGACAAATTCCTATCAGAACGAGGCACTTGTTTTTAACATGCAGGATGATTAACCCTGGGAATAAATTGTCACACAAAATAGGAGATACTCCACCTCTTAACGGTGATGGATAAAAACTAGGTGCTTTTTGGGAGGTTTTAATCAAACCCAAAGCACTGGCATCCCAAAAAAAAGCCCCTCAAGGGTGGTCTCTGGCCAAAGGCCATAAGAGCCAGGCTGATATTCCCATTGGATTTTTTTTTTTCCCCAGGAATAAAAGAGGATTTAAATGGTCAAAAAAGAAGACCCCAAGTCTGCTGTCGGTCCAGCAGCACGATAGAACGATGGCTTTTATTTTCGCAACCTCGGAAGATCACGTCTGTTGGCTTTCTTCTGCCAACGAAACTTGCATTTTTATTTTTATTTCTTATTTTTCTCATCTTCCGAGCCTGGAACTTTAATCTTGTTCCCAATTCCCTGGCTTTGTTCTATTAATATCTCTTCACTTCTGACGCCTGTTCGATGGCAACCTTGGGATGCTCCGAGTCCCCTTTTAGGGTAACTGGGGGGGGACAATGTCACAGGGCAGGGGTGGCAGGTGGATTGCTATTCCTGCTTAATGACTTCCAGTTTAAATTGCCTCCAAAGCATCCTAATTAACCAGGTGCCTTTTTAATTGTCAGGGAGGTGGAGGGCAGGCTGGGGCAGGCTGGCAGCTGCAGGTTGGTTCTGCTGGGATGCTGTGGGATGGAAGAAGGGGATGTAAACCAATAAGTATCCAAAACAAGGTGGAAAGGGGTTGGAAATCACTGGGCAGAGCTGGATTATCCCCTTAGGTACCCAGCTAGCAGTGAGATCAGCTTCTCCAGCCTGTGGTGGCTTGGTGACTCCAAAAGTGACCTTTTGGGGGCGTTTTTGCCCAACTGGGGACGTGCTGGAGTGGATTATCCTGGGTATTTAGAGAGTATATTTAATAGAAAATATGGAAATTCCCAGTTGCATGGAGGGTTTTGTGATATTTGTTGACGTTTCCATTGGATTCGCAGCAAAAGCTGGGAACTTTCTGACTGCCAAAAAAAAATAAATTCATTTACATTTGAGCAAAATTTTGAATTTCCTCCAAACTTGGCTCTTCTCATCCATCGTAAATATAAAGTCTCTTTAGGCTGGAAAAAACCACAACTAGGCATCTCCAAAGAGGGGTGGGAAGCTGTCCACCCAGTTTTGGGTCTGGGTGTGATCCTGAAATGTCTGTGGAGGCAAAGATCACCCAACCTGCGGGTCTGATGTTGAGATGTTGTCCCAAGTCTTGTAGCTCCTGGGATGGTTTGGGGGTGATTTGTACATCCCTGAGCACACGGATGGGTACGACCCAAAATGGGCGCAACCCAAAATGGGCACATTTTTGTTTTTTCCCCCAAAATGCTCATTACTTTGTCATTTTGGTACCCAGCATTACCAAAGCCAAGCAGAGCTAGGTCGGGCTTTCTTCAGGCAGTGAAGAAAAGAGCTAAAGAAGGGGAAAGAAATGCCCTGGAAAAAAAAAAAAAAAAAAAAAAAAAAAAGAAATAAAAAAGCCATTTGTCCCCTCAGCTTTATTCTGGCTGTAGAGCCAGAGCAGCTTGTAGCTCCAGAGAACTTTTAATAGAAATCTTGGGAATGAAATGGGTTACAGCTGTTTGCCTTGATAAATATATTTTATGCTACATGCCTCAGCCGCCATCTGTTTGCTGATACGAGCATTTCTCCTCCTCCGCGGCAG
>NW_010105457.1:0-3828 GCF_000699245.1 Pterocles gutturalis | reverse complement strand
GCGATGGGTTGCGGTGCAGGTAGAGGGGAAGAGATGAAGTGGTCCGTGCAATGGAGTTATTCTGGCGATTTAACGTCACAAAACTGTTCCAAGAAAAAAAAGGACGATGGCAGGTGGGAGGGTGGGCTAGACGTTGGGGTTTTTCAAGGGGAATCTGGTCTTTCTGCTGGTGTTAGCCCAAGGGAAATGGTCCGTGTGATACTGTGGGTCAAGGGCTGGACTTCTTGAAGGTGTTGATGTTTTGAGATATGGATAGAAGCCCAGGAGATGTTGCAGACATTTCGGTGCTTAATGATCATTAAAAACTCCCACGCTACATCCCACCAGGTGGGTTCATGCACCCAAATAAAAGCAGCGATGTGATGGGCTCCTTCCTTCATCTCTCTCCATCCCCACCCAGGAAAACATCCCTTCTGCCAAAATACTTGAAGAACCACCTGTTTTGGTGTAAAAGCCCCAGAAGCATGGTTTTCTCCTGCCCTTGAGCATCATTTCTCCAGCAGCGACATCCAACTCTCCCTGATTTAGAGGGACCCGGTGGGGAAATCATTCCAGATTTGCACAACCCAACAGAGAACCCACCACCACCACCGAGAACATAGCTTTCATGGTTATTTGTGCTCGTAGTTGAAACCTCTCACCTCGCTGCTCTTGCAAAAAATTTTTCTGGAGCAAATTACACCGATCCCCCCTCACTGTGACCCATCCTTCAATAAAACCTCAAGATGTGGGAATATTCGAGCATCCTGGAGATGTCTGCAGGCTCTTATCTACTGGAAAATCCTCACCCATTGAGATGTTCAGGCCCATGGGATGATTTGAGGAGGTGGGCTGACCTCCAGATGTGAGCAATGCTGTCAGAAAGTCAGGTTTTATTCTTTTTTTTTCTTTCCCTTTCTCTCCTCTTCCCACCACCACGCTTAGCCAAGGTACGTAGTAGCTGGTTGTCACCTGCCTGGGTGCCCCAGCCGGAACGCGGCTTATTGTGATGATTATTGCTATCATCGTTGTGATTATCAGATTATTTGGTATCGCCAAGGTCAGGGCTGCAGGAGGTGCTGTAGAAATGGAGAGAAAAAGGGAGATTTCTAGCTGGGGGCGGGCTGTAATTAGGCAGAAAAAGGATGAGGTAGGTTGGGATTAATTGGGTTGAGCCCAATTCCATCGGAGGTTGACAACACCTGCAGTCAGACGGGTGATGTCGGGGGAAAAAAATCTGGGTGGAGATGCCATGAGTGACTCGGCCCTGGAGGACCCCAGCGTTCCCATTTAAGGAGAATTTTGGCCTTTTTATTCCATTTATTCCTGGGGGAGGGATGATGCTGCCAGCCCAAACCACCCAAAAGGATCCCCCAGTAGAAAATCCCCTTTTCCAGTGGGCTCCGGAGCATGGGATGCTCTTGGGTTGCTATATGTGTAGGATTCTGTCTGCGTCCGTACCCTCAGCATCCCCTCGCCAGCCCCACCCTGCCCTCCCCAGGGTCCCACAGAGGGTGCTGACCCCCTTTTTGAGACAACCACGGACTGGTACAAGGAGGGAGGACCTCCAAGGCAGCCTTTCATCCTGCATCTCTTTCTCTCCCTCTCCCCACTCCTCCTCTTCTTCCTTCCAGAAAGCTTTGAGCTTGGAGCACTTCAAAATTCCAGGGGATTCAATACAACGCAGCAGGTTTGTGGGGTTTTTTAAAAAATATATTTTCCTCCTCCTCCCTCATCTCCAGCATCTTTCATACAAAGCGTCTCCAAGCGCTTTGCTGGGGGAGATAAAGGCTGAGCAAAGCCCTTGTGCAGAGCCGGGTTCAGAAAAAATGCCGTGAAGCAGAAAGCAAGAGAAGAAGGAGGATGTTTCAGAGCTTGAGCATCCTACAGCTCCAAAACCAGGGCTGGAAAAACTTGGGGGTACCACGGAAAAGGAGCCCCAGTTCTATTTAGCATCACCCAGCACTGTGTCTGCCCTCCCTGGATCTCCTGGATCTCAACTCATCCTGGATCTCCTGGACCCTGCTTCCATCCACCAGCTCACACCCAGAATTAGGGCTGAAAGGGACGATTTCATCCTTCAGCATCCCGCCTATTGGTCCTCAATATATGGAGCACCCCAACATCTCAGGGTGAACCACCCTAGGACAAAATAGAGCACACGTCAGGGAAAAATTACCCCCTCAGGCACGACAAAACCCATCTAATTCTGTGAACACACTCTGGAAGACCTTTCCCGTTTAATTCCCTGCATGGTTGCAAGGGGCTGTGTTTTTATGCTGTGTTTTTGGGCCATTTTTTGAGAATTATTGGTAAAAAGTTTGCTTTATATATATATATAAACTTAGCAGAGGGATGGATGTAGGATGCTCAAGGCTCTGGGATGCACTGATGCCTGGGGATGGATGTGGGATGCTCAAGGCTCTGGGATGCACTGATGCCCAGGGATGCATGTAGGATGCTCAAGGCTGGACCACAGCACCAGTGGGGAAACAGAGCCATGGGATGTTTCACCTTATAGTCCTCCAGCCTTGATATTTAAGAGGAAACCCAGTTTATCGCGGGTGTGGGTAAAACAAAATGTTCGTTTTCCATTTGGCCCCAGCAAACCCCCTGCATCCACCCCTCGTGCCACCAGGAGTGAGCGGTGGTCCCCAAGGATGGGATGACAAGTCCCCCCGTGCATCGTACGAGCTCCTCGCACGTAACAAAACATCTCCTCTCCCGGGACAAGGAGGTGGCAAGGGACAAATTAAAAGATGCCAAAGTGCCCCAAAAAGTGCACCACGGGATGCTCAAGGATGCTGCTAATGAGATGGTCGGGAATCGGAGGGGATGGCTGTGGGCTTTGGGCTTGTTCCTAAGGGGCAGAGAAGAGGAAAAGACAAGAAAACTGACTTTTTAATATTTTTTCTCTTTTTTACCTTTTTTTTCCCCCTATTTTCTTTCCCCCCCTTTTTTTTTTCTTTTTTCTTTTGGTCCTAATAAGCCCCAGCAATTTCCAAGCACGCCGAGACATTGAGAGCAACTCTTTACCTCTCATTAGCCAGGGAAGCAGCAGGATTGGAGGTATTGCTGCAGGATTTTTCCAGCAAAATACCCAAAGAACCATTAAATAAATCACTCGGCGAGGCGCCCACAGTGTTCTTGGGGAAACTGAGGCACGGAATGTTTCGCCTTATAGTCGTCCAGCCCCAAATCATGGGCAGAGGGGACTTTTTGGGGAAGTAGAATTTTGCAGCCTGGCCCCAAAAACTTGATATTTAAGAGAAAATACAAATTATCGTGGTGTTCCCCATCAGAGACAATGTTTTTATTTCCAAAATTGCCAGCAAACCTGAAAAATTTCATTTTCTCCTCTCTCTATTTGTAAGTGAATCTTCAGAGGGATATTTGATAGCTGTAATTTCCTCTTCAAGCTGTATAATTAGGCACCTCAGTCAATTGGCATCATTTCTCGCTTTGCTCGAAGAATAAACTGCAAAAAGCAAATGCCTTTTTTTTTTTTTTTTTTTTCCCTTGACTTGGGGCGAATTCCCAGGGACGGGCTGAAATTTTTGCGGCCAACTTTTGCTTTCAGCTGCTGCTCACGCTCGTCGTCATGGGTTTGGAAAGAAAAATAAAATGAAAAAAAAAAAAGGAAAAAAGAAAAATTAAAAAATAAACAAAAAAGAAAAAATGAAAAGTTAAAAAAATGAAAAAAGCACCAGAAGCAGTACAGAATAATCTTTTTTTTTAAAAATGTAATTATTTTTTCTTCTATATTTCAGATAAAAATGACCCTTATTTCCAACCAAGAAATAATTTCCCAAGAAAGTCAGGAGCTGGAAATCTCCAGCATCCCATTTT